>NC_090023.1:95454774-95757804 GCF_037176765.1 Anolis sagrei
AGCTGAGCTGCACTCTACCTGAGCAGAGGTCGCAAGGTGTGGGTGGCCTCACAAACCAGGCAAGAGCGAACACCTGATGGTGGCAGCTCTTCCTCTTCTTCTTTCTTCCCCAGTAGCCTGCTTCATCCTTCCCCAAAGCCACCCCTCCCCCCAGCAGAGCACCCGCTTGAGGCACATAAGGCTGGAAAGAGAGAGAGAGAAAGCAAAAAAAAGAAGAAGACTGAAACAGCTTCTCTAGGCCTCTTTTCCAGGGAGTTCCTTGCCAGGAACTCACTTTCCTAGCAGCACTTTGCACGGTGCTGGCATTAAAGGCCATGATGGGAGTTGATGTTTCTCTCTCTGCTTCTCATGTTTCTTTCTCAGGCAGTCAGGGGCCTGGTTGACTATGCCCATTTTCCTCCCCCTTTGTGATGTGCACTGCTTGGGACTTCAACTCCAAAAATCTTTTCTTGTGGTTTTTTAAAAATGTTATGTTAAAAACTTTTTAAATCCTCAAAATCAGTTGATTGGTGAAATGTTCTGATACTTGGCAGGCTTGCAGTCATATATATGACATACAAAGTTTCATCATGAAAGGCCTAAAAATGACAGAGAAATTAGCCTCTAAAATTTCCCAATGGGGCAGTGGACCAAATCTTCCCGGAATAAAAATGGCACCCCCCTTCTGGTTTGGGGAAATTCCCAGAAAATGGAATGGGGGGGGCAGTCAAAAATTGTATGTTATGGGGTGTTGTGCACATCTCTATTGAAATATCTACTGTTGTTGCAATTTTTGTTGGAGTGTACTCCATTGCAGATTGAACAAAAATGTTGGAATCTGCAAGCTTTGCATGAACACACTCCTTGGGCCAAATATTCCCAATGAAGCAAACACTGCTACTGCTGCTGCTGCTGCTGCTGCTGCTGCTGCTGTGGGGCGGCTTGCCAAAAGGATTGCTCCTTTTGTAATTTTGCACCATATTATCACTATCAGCCAATTCACCATTAACAGGAGGGGAAGTGGTCATCACCTGCATCCATTATTGATTGTCTATCAGGTTCCACTGTAGGGTTGAATATTTAGCCACTTCCACTCTAAAGCATTCATCATACATCAGCCAAGCATTGGCTGCAAAATCAACCTATGCCATGTAAATTATGCTTAAATACTGAAAAGGCAAAAATACCCTAGCTGGGTAGGGTTTTATGAGCACACCGGCACAGATAAAAAAAAAAAAGCAGTAAGCCAGTTTGCCCAATTTCGGTTTACCTTTCTCTCTCTCTCTCTCTTTTTTATAATTATAATGTACGTAATTTTCTTCCTTTTTCTCTAATTCCCTGAATAAAAGGGAAAATATTATCAACATATTCAGCTCTTAATATTTTGTCAAGTGTATTTTGAACAAGGTAACCACCATGGGCAATTGTATTAATCTGTGGTGGTTCTGGTGGAAGCCAAGTTGAAGTGTCCCAGTGGTGCTGCGCAGAAACCACTATTTTAGGAATTGACCACAGACTGCTTCATGACCAAGGCCAATGTTGGTTAACAGAAGAAAGATAACTCACGAGGCTCTAAAATTCAGCTAGTGAGTTTGGTGGACCCCAGTGCCATACAGTCCCCTCTTTATTACCTAATGAAACTGTGCTTTCACTCGTACTTGGTATCAATGGACCCGCTTCTGGTGCAGCCACAGCTGCTTCCGCTACCTCCTGCTGGCTTTCTAGTTTGGCCATGGACCGACCTGCAGGGGCATCTCTCTCTGCATTGCCCTCAGCCTCTAAAGTGGAAAGATCTGTGGTGAAGGTTTTTAGCAATAGAGCTTTGCTAGCTAATCGGGGCAAGCCTGGAACTAGAGAAGGGGGCCTGACCTTCCTTCTTTCTTTCCAATGTCCTCACACACTGAGGATTTCTCCACTAAGACCTTCATCATCTGAAAAAGTGAGTACTGGGGGAGGCAGGTGCTTAACCTGAGCTTTTAGCTGGGCCTTTAACCTTTACCTGGGCTCCCTGTATTCTTCTGCAATGCCATGCTATTGAAAAGATAAAGACAATGAGTTGGTTTAAAAACTGTGAGCTATACTAATCACTGATTGCCGATACATGTGGTTTGAGGATGTCCTTGCAGATGCACCCTGCACTATTGCTCTCATTTGTACATCCCTTATCTCTAGTCTCATTCAAAAAGTGCTTTGTGCCTACAACCCAGTTATTTGGGTCTGCTGTTACCTGCTAGTAACAATACTGTTATTGTTGTTGTTAATCTTGTTGACTATAGCAACAAAGTCAACACTAACAATTTCTGTTGCTTGAAACTAGATTTTGTAATTATTTATTTACCTTTCAATTATTAATCTTATTTTGTTTAAACTTGAATTTAAAATATCATTGGAGAGTGGTATTACCATTATTGCACCTACCATGTCATTAACAAAATTAAGACATGTCATCCCCAAAAGGGGCAATGTGGCCTAAATCTTTTGTGCATTGTGTGCTAAAATGGCTGCTTCCCCGAGACACCAACTTCCCAACAAAATGGCCACCACCATGAGAGACCATGTGCCCAACAAAATGTCACAGGATAGGTTCATGAAGTGACTTATAGTTTTCCAATCATTACCTCCCTGAAACCGCTGCACATTGGACAAACAAGTTCCACAGAGGCAAGCAAAACATAGCAGAGTCCATTCACATTAAATAAATTTCAGTGGCATGTGGCAGCAAAATGGCTATTGCCACACAGTGAGAGAAAAGGGGGGGGGGAATAGGAAAAGTCCTCAAACCATTCTGTCAACTTTGCTTTTTCCCCATGCTCAAGAGAGCAAGAAATTTCTGATACATGCAAGGGGCTTGTTCCCCATACCTAAGAAAACTTGAAACAGGTGCCTCCAAAATACACCCAATTTCTGCTTGGGGATAGTAAGAGCCCATACAGAGTGGGGAAGACAAGTAACTTCCCAAGGGTGCCCACTTACAAAACCACAAGAGAAGAATCAGTGTACCCAGTGCCCCTCTGTTGCACAGACGCTGGAGGGGTAGGTGGCCAAGCGAGGCTATGCCCACCCCTCTCCTCCTTACTTTATTAAAGATAGTAAACTTCTGGCTCTGCTATTGTCTCCTTCAGTGTGTGCCCAGAATTGAAACACAATAATTCACCACTTAATGACCTATATTCCTAGATTTATTTCTAACTTTAACACTAACAACAACAATAACCCTGTTGTTTGTGGTCTATTGGCTTTGATGGAAAAATGGAAATTGTCTGGAAAGCTATAGATCTAGAAATAGTTACCAAGTATCGGGAATCAAGGTCATTTTGTGGAACTGGTTAAATCTACTCAAGTGTCTGATCAATAGGTAGCTGAAACATGGCATTAGCAAATAGATTATTTTACAACACTTATGCTGCATGAGCTATAAATAGAAGGAGAATTGGGGGTCCTGAAAAGAAGAGGCAATACAGACCTCATGTTAACTTTCTTTTCATTAATTTCCGAAAACACATTGTATGGAGGGTTAGAGTTTTATATTAAATTCAGGGAAAAGTGCATTTCATTTTCTCTGAGGTCTAGTTGTTTTTCTTTTATCTGGAAGACATGAGTTACCATACAGTCCAAGGACTTGCTTGGATGTATCTCTTTATGTGCTTTTTGCAAAAATTGTAAAATAATATTGAAGCAAGGATTCAGAATTCTAGGAAAGATTTTTAGCACCTTGCAAAGTAGGACTCATATATGTGGTCAAGAGTCCTATGATGACTTGTTAGACTTAGACCTCACCAAACTGGGGAGCCACCCTGTGCCACTTCACTAGTAAGTAAACAGGCAGTGATTCTATCACCCCTCATGCTGCTCCTGCACAGCAACACTTCCCCCATCACACAGGAGAAGAGTTGTCCAAACATGGGAAGGCTCCTGTGTTTGGAGGGAAGCATCCAGAGATGCTTCCACTCTGGTTGGAGGTGGGGCATCTGCCAGAAGTAACATGGTATCATGTGATGGCAGGCATGGGACTCCACCCTGAAGTAAGCTGCAAGTGTTCTAGGATGTTTGATTTGCTCAATGTGATGAGGTCCTTATTCTAATTCAAACCCCCTTGCATTTAATAGAAATAAATACAATTGATCTATGTTTGATCCATTGAGATACTCCTGGTCCAAATCATTTATGTGGAAAAGTCTACTCAGAAAATTTTCCAATGCCAAGCTGAAAATGGGGGAAAGTACAAAGATGGAACAGCATTGCACTTCATTTCTATCCAAATTGCATTTCGGAAAAAATAACTATTTAGAAGCCCCAAGTTTACCATGATGAGCACACAGGGCCAAATCCTGTTTGACATTGTATCATCGTCCACCTAGGTCAGATAGTCTGGCACTGCATTGGCTTTATAGGCCTGTGCCCTCTTTTTATACCTCTGCCACTGCTTCCTCACAAACCTAGGACTCCTGTGGAAAGCACTGCCAGCAGCCTGGTGTTTCAGCTGAACTTGGAAACAGGCATCTAGACATGTGATCAATAAGGACTGGTTGATCTACTCTAGGCCTACACAACCTGTGGCCTTCCACAAATTGCCAAAGTTCTATCCTATGGAATCCTGGTATTTGCAGTTTAGGAAGGAGTACTTAGCACTCTGAGCCAGAGAGTTTTAATATCTCAAATTGCAAAACCTGGGAATGCAAAGCATTCATCAATAACAATGAAATGCAATCATGCTATTGTGTAAAAGTGTCCCTGGTTTATTTACCCAAATTCTTACATAATCAATTGCTCTAGGATACTCTCAATAATTGTTATAATTTTAAAAATATTATACAATGCTATCTGATTGTAATATATTTCATACATACACACACACACACACACTGCATCTGAGCATAAGTTTATCCATGTACCCTATCTGCTGAATACATTCTGTCTCATAAACATAATTCCACCTGTCCAGGGTTTTTCTCCAACTATTTCTAGCAATATGCCAACTCACCATAGTAACACACCATCTGTCATATTACGGATCTAGCTTCTTGAACACAGAATATAACTTAAAATCATTCCAGAATCCATCCATCCTTAGATTGCAATACGTTATTCATTTATCAGCAGCTCTATTTGATTCAAAATGGGACTGACTTCTGAGTAGACAGGTATAGAACTGCATAGTTAATAAATTCAAATTTCTGTTTAAATGATTAACATACTTAACATTATCCATCATTTATGTATGGTATTCTTGAGGCAAACACTAATATGAAAAATACATTTTGATAAACAAAAATTGTAATAGAATGTGTTAATCTGGCTTTTGGAAATATTTGTCATTTTTCTAACTTAAATGAGATTTCACCAGAGATACTGGAAATAGATAATAGCAATATATAGTGCTATCTTTATTCATGTTTCATGCCCAGTAGTAATTATGTCCATCTCTCAATTATGTAAAATTAATTCACTGGATTAAAAGGGAAAAAAATACATGGGGAAGTAGTTGTTGTCTGAACTATTTAATCAGTCAAGTGGATCTGTGTAATAGAAGTTCATGTAAGTTTTCTGTCCCAAAAATTATTTCACAGCTCTAACACAATCATAGACAACTTTCTAAACCTGAGAATGAAATGCCAGCAATAGTCAATAATGAGAAGTGGAATCCCTGGTTTAACCTATCAGGTTCCACAAGTAGAGAGATGGCCCTCCTTGGATCATATGTGAAGGAAAATAATGAATGAATGGAGTATATGGATTTAACAGATATTTCAACTAATTCAGCAGCATATTTCCCTGTCGAGAAAGCTCTATCATCTATCTATCTATCTATCTATCTATCTATCTATCTATCTATCTATCTATTAGGCCTGGGTAACAACGCAAAAATTTGTTTCTAAAATCGATTTGTATTTGGGGTTTTTTTTTTGTTTCGATATTTAAAATAATTACAAAATTTTCCTTTTAAAAAGTTCGGTATTTACGAAATTTCGTAAATGATAAAAAATTAACGAATCGATTTCCGAAACAATAACGAATCGATTCGTTAATGGCGGACGCGACCGCGAAATACGCTAAAAAACCTCCAAAAACTTCTGAAGCTTCCCTCTCCCTCGGTTCTTGACTGTTGGTGTGATATTATATATTTTTTTCACTAATTAAACCATAAAACTGGCCCAGACATGCGGAAATAATAACGAAACGACCTCTGAACAATAACGAAACGAATACAATAACAAAATACAAAGCATTTACAAAACGTGTTTAAAAATTCGTTTTTTTAATGATTGCTCCAGAATGGTTCGTTATCGTTTTGTAATTGGAAAAATTAACGAATTATTAACGAATTACGAATTAACGAAACGAAACCGCCCAGACCTACTATCTATCTATCTATCTATCTATCTATCTATATCTACCTATCCATAGTATCTCCATAGTATATGATCAGTTAAAGCATAGATAATAGTTTCTTCACTTTTATTCTCACTGTGATTTAAGTTTTAAACTGAATTTATATCAGACTTATATGCTATCATGTATTCAAAGGATCTGGAAGAGAACCCCAACTCTCCAATGAGTTTTCAGAACTTTCCATTTCGCTGGACTATTTGCACCTATAATTGCCATGTGGGTCCTTAAACTCTTGTATATCTTTGGATGTGTTGTAGGAAAGGGGGGGGGGGTGCTTGGGAAGACATGCTCTTGTGTGCACACATGTTTTAATTCTATATTAGCAGTCACGACATATAGGCCTTCTGTTGCTTTACAATACTGAAGGAGAAAACCCCCAAAGATTCAGCATGTGTTAAAGCTTTCTTCTTAACACAATTCTCTTCTCTGGCAAGGATTTCCATCTGTTCTATTTGCACAGTAGTATTACAACTAAAGTTGACCTTGGTAAGCCTTCATATTTGAAAGAAAATGACTAGTTTTACTCCTCTATGTATTGCTCACCCACACACTTCACTTACAAAGCTTAATTGGCCAGGCCTTTTTGGAAATAAAGTGAATTTCACCCTGAAGTTAAAAATAAGATTTTTTCAACAAGATATCATATTTCAAAATGTATATATCATCACTGTAAGCTCTCTTTAGGAAATGTTTTAAATAATCAGCGTTGAAATTATTCAAAAGTCGGCAAGCAGAATAAATTGATTAGACAAAATGTTTTCATTGACCAACCATTTCTGGGGGCTACAAAAACCTACACACAATGTTGAACTGTTTTCCATTCTAATTCCTAGCACAGATGAGCACCAAGGGAAACAAATAAATAGAAAAGAAAACATCATCCTACTTAATCTGGTCTCCAAGAGTCCTAACTAACAAACATTATTAAATTATCAAATATAGATAAAATACATTACAGTGCTCTTGTGTACAGAGTTCAGTTCATATGATTCTTTCCTAGCCTCTGGGCTCATTTACATGAGCCAAAAACCTCAAAGTGGACCAGTAGTAGTAGTAGTAGTAGTTGCTATTATTATTATGTTTATGTTTATACACTGCTTTTTCTATCCACAAGAAGACTCAAAGTGGCTCAAAGTTGTTTCTGGAAGTCCATGCAATGACTAAGGACTTATTTTTCTTAAGGAGGAGTAAATCAGGGTGAACCCCACATTAAGAATGATTAGAATGCTCTGGAGTTCTGGCTGACTGTACCATGCTGCCATCCCATTTACCCTGTGCTCATCTGATTTCAGCCTGGTTAGACGTGTAGATTCCACCACACAATTTCTCCAGACCAGCTTCAGATTAAGCACCAGAAGATCATAGACAGCTAGGGCCAATTCAAATACAGATCTTGGGTATTGTGGAAAGGCAGGAAATGTTTCATAGCATATTGCACTTTTTGTATTTTTTTTCCTGCCAGGAATGATAAGAACAACGTCCATACATTTATTTAATCATCCCTTTATCCTACATGTAATGTTCAGGTAGCAAACTATATTAATCTCCAGTATCCATCCCACGAACAGTTTCTCTGTTGCCAAACACTAATATGAAAGTAGAGTTTCCAATTCAACTAAAAAGACCAATTAAAAAGTGGTTTTTGTTTCAGTTTTGAAAGAAGCATTGTGCCTTCAATTTGGAGCCAGAATTAGACAAGTACAGCTTTTTCCACCACTCTGTCTTCTTGCCAAGAAAAAAAACTGTAACGTATGGCTTGTTCTCTGGCAGATACTATTGAAGTCAACATATCGCCAACAAATAACAAGAGTAATTGTTATATTTAAAATAACTGATGTAGTAACAATATATAATAGTGTTAACAGCCCAGTATTAACAGCACAGGCAAATCATAAATGAATACAGATTATAGAGAGATGGGCCCAAGTTGTTTTCCACAACATAGATAATCAACATACATGAAAAACCTTTTAATCTACAACTAATTGCAAAAATGAAATCTTTAATTAATGAAAGATGCATAATATCTCATAGGATTGTATTTCAAGGACTGTTTCTCAGCACTTGCACTCACTTATTATTTGCATATTGATTACATATATATTATTGCTTTATCAATTATTATAAAATATCAATTCCTTTTTTGTTTCTTTGTTTCAGATGTGTTTATTTCTGAAGATTTTGCTTGGTTTATGTTTTTTTGTGCTCAAAACCTTCCCTCTCTGTATTTGTTGTGAAGATAGTATTAAAGGCCAAAAAGAAGGAGAGACAACAGATAGTGTGTAAAATGAAATCTCAATTTTGTCTGGTTGGATTATTCAATGGGAGATATTTTAAGTATCTTAAATATCTGATAATGCTAAAGAAATGTGTCCAAAACACATAAGAAAACCCATGTAGTCATGACCACCAAAGCTCAATGTTCTAATCAAAGTTGCCACCTTAATTCCACACATTCAATAGATCTGTCAAGTATATTGTTGTTTCCAATATATTTTTCATTGGTTAAAAATCTGACTGGACTCATAGCCCTGTCTTGATCCATTCCTGACAGGCATTTCGCTCTGAAGTCTTATGAAAATTAAAAGCTTACTATAACAATATCTCTGCCAATGGTATAGTAGTTGAAAAAGAAGTCATTTTATCTTTTCTCCTGGTATTCTAGCCCCTTGTTAAAATTCATTAATGATTTCTGCAGTATGATTTAGCCTACACAATTTCTTAAAAATTATTTAATGGGCCTTGCAAGCAGCAAAATTGGATGTTGATCTGAAGCATTTTTGGATTGGACCATTCTGCTCCTAAAGGTCATCAGTGGCAGAAGCAGAATCCTTACTGGCCTCTATCCTATTCAAGTCATGCAGGTGCCTTTGCTTACAAGGTAAAGGAGCTGAGTAGATCTCCGAGACCACTGCTATAGATCTCTGAGACCACTGCTATGGTAATGAATGATGACACAGGAAAATGGCACTTCATCTTCCTAATACCGTAAAGTGCAGTGGCACTGGTCACTGATGCATTCCCTGACTTTGTATCATGAAATTAACAAGCAGCTGAGGGGGTGAAATTGCTCCATGTATTATGTAAATGTCATGCAGCCATTCTCACTCTTGGTTAAAATGTTTGTATAGATATGCCATTTGACTTTACAACATTATTCTAAAGTGGTGAGGAAAGAAATGAGTTGTTGGTCACTAGAGTTCTCAAGTTTGGCGGCATCCTTGTTATATTTGTTTCGAGGCAAGTTCCTAGAAGCCCAAAGGACACAGACAAAAAATGGCACAATATTGTTTTTTTTCTCATAATGGTTGCACCCTTCTTTTTTAAAATGGCATTAAATGTGGTCAATATGCAGTGAAATATGGTATTTTCTATTAGCAGGCTTTAGATAACATCTAGATGGCATAGATGCATATATATATATATATATATATATATATATATATATATATATATTTAATGTGCAAGTAAATAATGTATAAATAGGATACACACATAAAGATCCTCCATGGAAGGGTAGATCCCGATTAGTGAAGGATTCTTCCTTCCATGGAAGCTTGGCATGTACTGAGGTGTTTCCAGTACATGTCAAAAATACAGACTGATAAGGAATGTGATGAATGGGAATGAAAGAAGGGTCTAGTCTGTGCATTCTTTGGGTGTATAGGAGATGAGTCCTAATGTGTCATGCTTATGGCCCAGGCAATGTTTTCAAAGGCTGGACTACTACACATTTATCTTTGTTCTGAGAACTGGCTTAATAGTGAAACAAATCATTTCTACCTATCTGCCTCCAGATCAGTGATAACTCTTGAGGAATCTATAACTTTAGTGCTGATAATTGCCCATCAGTCTGTGAGTGCAAACTGTTCACCCCGAATACAAAAATCCCCCCTTTGTTTTTCATCCTTCCTTTTATATGGGTTTCAAGTTGGGCCAGTGCTGAATTTTGTACAGATCAATAGTGAGCCTTCTTTTTTACAGTGCCAAGATGAAGATTAAATTTTACCCTTTGGATCTTTCTTATTTCACCTCCTCTAATCATTTCATGAAAGGCTTTATAATTATGTGAATTGTTTGAAACACAAGTAGACAAAACGAAAAAAAAAGACTTGGATGTTAGATGCAAATGGAAACATATTTGTCATGTTTCAAAATAGGATGCAAATTAATACTTTTAGCCTATAGCAAAAAAAAACCTCTATATCAAAGACATTTGGTGTGCCTGGGCAGTAAGCAACGTTTATAACATTAGAACAGAAAGAGGCAATGAAGCCAAAATTCTTGATTCTCCCAGCATGCAGAAAACTCAGGTCTCTATGATAACACAACTGTTACCAATTCAATGCCCTTATCTTGTTACTCTTAAAAATGTACATCCCCAAAACTGAATTAGAGCTTTCAACACAAAAATAAGAATATATAATTTTGAAATAAGGTTTTAACTTCCCAACAGTATTACCTAGATATCTCCAGGAAGCTTACAGTAAGACAGCCAAGTAGGCCATGTTTATGGTTGTGGAGCTGTCACATGTTTATTTCTTATGCTCTTCACCTGTTTGTTCTATTTCCGGTCCACATGGATGGATGCATTCATGCATCATGATGCAATCCCATGCTGGTCAGGAACTTGTGAATGACAGACAATATGTGTGGGTCCAATCACATTGTTTCTTCTTACCCTATATATCTGAATGCAGGGTCACACTTGCAGCCCAATAGTACCACAATGAACCCGACCCCCATCCCCTCAGCTCTCCATAGCACCCCAAAATTAGAGGAGTCCCTCCAGAGCAGGCTTAGAATGTATACAAAAGGCTCCTGTAGTGGAAAATGATGGCTCCCAGTTCAACTGATGGAAAGAAATTATTCAACGGAATCCTGTGTATAAAACATTCTCATATTGGCATTGGGATTACAGTTGGAGACAGATTTTATTAGTCATGTGTGAATTGGTGAAGTCACTTATCACATGCATATTGTCAATATTAGACTTTCAAATACTTGAGATAGAACCTTTGTCTTTCCATGTGAGATTGTGAAATCATCTAACTTCAAAAAAAGTATTCCCATTATTTTTAAGGAATAACTTCAAATTTGAAATTAATTGGCACTGTAATGAAAATCGGTGGAGGCTGAAGTCTTGGCTTATATTCCATTTCTGTTAGGTTTCACTAAAATTAGTGGAATAATCCATGAGCTGAAAAACTCTTTTAAAAAATGACAGAAGGGACTCAAACAATCTGAAATCCTACTTATTATTTAAGTGGAAAATCGATATGTTGCTCCTTTTCATTAGAAAAAGTGTTCTAGGAAATTTTTCCCCTTACATTGTCAACATGCATTGGTCCACCTTCTCCAACTTGCCATAATATATTCATTCATTCCTTTAATATTTCACAATTCTCATTATTGTTTTGTACATGTATATTAAATTTGGACTTTAAAAAAAGAAAAGAAAAAAAGAATCCTGATTCGTTTTAATCTGTATAAAGTCTTAAGTATACTTGGAGAGAAAATACCACTGGTGTACATGCTCAGTAGTTTATTATCAATGAGGCTTAACTGCTAAGACCAATGTTTTCATGTTATCCTGTTTTTATGGATTTTACAGCTGATCACTTTCTGTTATGATTTCTTGCTGTTATAATAAAATAAAACAAAAATTTAACATTGGTCATGGGTCACTAGAATACTATGAGATCTAGAAAGATACAGGAAGATAAAGATTGTGCATTCAGAAGTATTAATATTAAAAAATAAAAGATGACAATTTTAGGAAACCAGACATACTCTGTGTTTAGAAGAGAACTAGGAAAGCTTTGCCCTTCTAGGTTTATTTTGTTCTACTGCAGTTCTATAATCCTTCACCATTGCCAATGCAAGCTGAAGAAAATTGTAAACTGAAATATCTTCATAGCTTAAATAAGGCCTTAAACAACATGACCTGTACTCATAATTATCACCATTGTTATAAAAATTTCCATTCCAGATACAAAATATATTACTGTCACTATTCGATTCAACTATGAAATTTCCATTAACTCTGGATGGACCAATGTCAGTCAACTTGATACATGTATGTTTTGGACACAACTCTTACCATTGGTATGCAGCTGAGAAATTATTGGAGATATAGTCCAAAACATATAGCGGACACTAGACATGCCTTTGGATTGGTTAGTGAAAGAGACAATGTTTGTGTGTGTGTGTCCCTTTTGTTTTAAATCTAAACGTCAGCAATGAAATACATATCAGTATTTTTTTCTAAGTTAAAATATCATACCCGTCTAATTGTTCTTCAAATTTAGAAGATTGGGAGGAAAACATACAGATAAAAAACATTTTTTTTCAGTATGACACATTTGTTTCAGCAACACAAACAGTGTGCACAAATCATAGAATCATAGAATCAAAGAGTTGGAAGAGACCTCATGGGCCATCCAGTCCAACCCCCTGCCAAGAAGCAGGAATATTGCATTCAAATCACCCGTGACAGATGGCCATCCAGCCTCTGCTTAAAAGCTTCCAAAGAAGGAGCCTCCACCACACTCTGGGGCAGAGAGTTCCACTGCTGAACGGCTCTCACAGTCAGGAAGTTCTTCCTAATGTTCAGATGGAATCTCCTCTCTTGTAGTTTGAAGCCATTGTTCCGCGTCCTAGTCTCCAAGGAAGCAGAAAACAAGCAGAAAAAATGATGGGTTTATTAATGGGGGGAAAGACCACAGTTTACACCACCTCTACATGACAACCAAACTCCCACTTATAAACAACATAACTTACTCTAATTCTTTTTATCAACATTGGTTTTCAATTGATCAGTAAACACCCTTTTGGACCTTCTTATTTAGAAGCTAAGTTCAGCTACTAACATAGAGAATTTAACAGATCCCTTTACTGGCATATTTTGTTTCCTCAAGTGGACAGACCACATCTTAGCCTTGAGGTTTGTCAAGCAAATATTCCTTCAATATTGTAAGGAGAGATTCCCCCCATAATTCCAGTGCAAAATGACTTTTCAAACAGTAAACTTTATAAATATCACCATTCATTTTACAAGAAGCATTCCACCTGGAGGACCTAGAAAATTCCCAGAGTATTGATCCCTACTATACAGAAACTAGGTGTCTCATCAGCTGCAATGCAATGTGAAGAATATTTGAGTCTAATCAAAACAGGTCTATTCAGATTATGTTGTGAACCAGAAGCCTTAACAAAGCCAAACACAAGTAAAAGATGCAAACAAAGTTTATTAATAAACAAAAATAGCGTAGAAACACTTGAATTCAGTGTTTGAACACTATTCACCCCCCACCCCTGGCGAAGCCAGAGTGGGATAGTTCAGTGAGTACATCAGGGCAACATTCCGAAGTAGCAAGTTTAAGAAGCGAACAGTGAAACACAGGATGAATCTTATAAGAAGAAGGAAGACGCAACTGAAAAGCAACATCAGAGATTTGTTTTTCAATGGGAAAAGGTCCCAGAAAACAAGCCCCAAACTTCCCACCAGAAGGTTTAATATGCTTAGAAGAAAGCCACACCAAATCACCTTCCTTCAACTTTTCTCCTTCCTGACGTAATCTGTCAGCTTGCTTTTTCTGAGAAGCCTTGGCTTCCTGTAAGATCTTTCTGGCCACGTCATGCAATGCTAAGAATTCATTGGAATGGTATGTGACATCTGAACCCACTATGTTTTGCCAAACCCCAGCGAGGATGCAAACCATATGCTTACCAAAGGGGTATTATTACATGTGACAGGGGAGACCTTTCTTTTCTATCCCACTGCTGCCACCAATGTAAAAGAATCTTACATTTAAATCGGGGGTATCCTTATGACATTGACTCAAAAATGAAAATCTCTTTGCTGATCACCACTGTAACAGAGATCTTATACTAATATGTCTCTAACAGATCCCCTCACACACACACCCACATGCATTCCCTCAGCTGCTATATAACTCTCAGCTGAACACCACGTTGAAAGATCAGAGTACAGAGTCTTACTCCCTTAGGTTCTTCGAGAATGATAACACAACACTGTCGCAAAGCACTTCAGGATGTGTCGTGGAACGTGAGTGTGTAATGGAAAGTTTGCTGCTACCACCCCAAAATTAAAGTTTGAGGAATTGTCTTGTTGTTGTACTTGAGGTAAAATGTCCCTATACACCAGCTCTTCCTTTTGGCTCCCTTTCTGTGTCACTGAACTGTAGAGATGTGGAGGATTATTGGATCTAACCTTATGCGATGAAACAAGGCTGAGGCAGATTAACAGTAAACTAGAGAACAGGTTTATTGAAGTATTTGAAGCAAACAACTGACTACTAAGAGGTACATTAGCGTAATTTGTTTCTGAAGCACAGACTTAATAAGCAAATGGTTTCTTTAGAAGGAGTATCTTTTCCTTAACATGAGCTACTTTCCTCACTCTACCCTGTAATATGTAACAGTGAGATTCTTTGACCAGCCACCCCTGGCTGCCTCCCAGAGTATCTAGGTTTCCCCTGGACTACTCTGACCTTTAGGGAAATAAACCCACTTGTATTCTGTCCTAATACAAGTAAACAAGCCTTCACTTTGACTGCCCTAGTCAAACTACAGAAGCACTTGCTCTTAATTATTCCCTAACAGGCTAACTCCTAGCTCACTAAGAAACTCTCTTCTCCCTGTCTGAAATCCTAATCTTTTCTCTGCTAAATCAAATCCTTCTCTCTCCCTTTCTGTCAGAACTCACAGCCTATTTACACTCTCCTTCAACTCCTCCCCTTGGGGTCTGAACCAATCAGGAGTTAGCTGACTCCTCCCCTTGCCTCTCTGCCTATACCATCATGTCCGCCATCCTGAGCTGCCTTCCCCATATGGAGGCCAGCTCACTGACTTCCAGGCTGCGGCCTAGCAAAGGTATGAGTTCATGACACCTTGGCTTTCTGTAAGATCTTTCTGGCCACGTCATGCAATGCTAAGAATTCATTGGAACGGTATGTGACATCTGAACCCACTATGTTTTGCAATGGTGCCAAACCCTAGCGAGGATGTAAACCATATGTTAACTCAAAAGGCCAATGCTTACTTACACTATGTGTCGCATTATTATAGGCAAACTCTGCTACTGGAAGCCATTGTGCCCAATCTCCTGTCTGTTGTAAACAAAAGCAACATAAATATTGTTCCAGTAAACCATTTACTCTTTCAGACTGCCCATCTGTTTGGGGATGAAATGCTGAGGAGATGTTGAGTTTAGTTCCCAACTGAGACTGAAACTGCCTCTAAAATTGTGATACAAATTGTGGTGCACAATCTGAAATTATAACTTCTGGAGCCCCATGCAAATGAAAAATATGTCGAATAAACAATCTGGCCAACATAGGTGCTGAAGGAATTCTAGAGCATGGTATAAAGTGTGCCATCTTGGTGAACAAATCCACCACTACCCAAATACAAGTAAAGCCTCTTGCTTTAGGGAGGTCTGAAATAAAATCCATTGAGATTATCTGCCATGGTTTGTCAGGAACTGGTAGTGGAGATAACAAACCCCTAGATCTCCCAGACGGAGTCTTACATTGTTGACACACAGCACAGCTATCACAATATTTCAATATATCTTGGCACATCTTGGACTACCAATAATTCCTTGTGATCAATTGCACGGTCTTAAATCGTCCAAAATGCCCTGCTGCCCTAATAACTTCTAGACATAATTTACCTGGTGGTACAAACAACTGTCCATTACGAACCAAAGTCCCATTATGTTCTTGTAAATTAGGCAACACGGTTTTATTTCCAGCAGCTAACAGAGTAAGTTGTTCCTGTGTCCATAAGTCATCTTTTTTACTATCAGACACCTGTTCAAAAAGATTCCTGGAGTTATTTAGGGAAGCGAATGGTAATACAGTCTTAACAACAGGTTCGTTAGCATTCTTATACTCAGGTTTTCTGGATAGTGCATCAGCTCTGATGTTTTGCTTTCCCTCCACAAATTCCACCTTAAAATTAAATCTAGTAAAAAATAATGCCCACAGAATCTGTCTCTGATTTAGCTTTCGAGCTGTCAAAAGATGTTCTAAATTTCTATGATCAGTGCGCATAATCACTTGATGTTTAGCTCCCTCCAACCAATGTCTCCATACCTCAAAAGCAACCTTTATAGCCAACAGTTCCTTCTCCCATATTGTGTAATTTTGTTCAAAAGATGTTAGTTGTCTTGAGTAAAACCCACAAGGCCTGAGTTTACCAACATGATCTTTCTGATATAATACAGCACCCAAAGCAAAGTTTGAAGCATCCGCTTCAATTACAAATGGTTTGTTAATATCAGGATGAACCAAAACCTTCCCATTCACAAAGCTAGCTTTTAAATGCTCAAAGGCTTCTTGCACTTGCTATTCCATACAAATGGCTGTTTTTTTTCTGTAGAAGGCAGGTCAAAGGTATTGTAAGTTGTGCATAGTGGGGAATGAATTCCTGGTAATAATTAGCAAAGCCAAGGAAACTTTGCACATCTTTTTTAGATGTTAGTTCCTTCCATGATTCTACTGCTTCCACCTTGTGTGGATTCATCTTGATCTCCTTTCTGGATACAATATGTCCCAGGAATTTGACCTCAGTGGCATGAAATATACATTTTGAAGCTTTGGCAAATAATCCATTGGTTCTAAGGCGTTGAAGTACAATACAAACATGCTGTTTATGTTCTTGTACATTTTTTGAAAAAATAAGAATATCATCTAAATAAATTACAACAAAACGGTCTAGGAGGACTCGAAAGATGTCATTAATTAATTAATCTCTGGAACACAGCTGGTGTATTACATAGCCCAAAAGGCATAACTAAAAATTCGTAGGCCCCAAAACATGTATTGAACACCATCTTCCATTCATCCCCATCTTTAATTCTAACAAGGTTATATGCACCATGCAAATCTAACTTTGAAAATATAGATGTCCCCTGAATTCTAGATAAAAATTATGGTATTAAGGGCAGGGGATGACGGTCTGTAATGGTTTACTTGTTGAGCATCTTGTAATCACATACCAGCCTAAGATCCCCAGTCTTTTTGGACACAAAAAACACAGGTGCAGCTGTACGCGAGCTTGAAGGTATAATGAACCCCTTTTCTAAGTTCTCATCTAAAAACCTCCTTAAGGCTTGTCTTTCTAGCACTGATAGTGCATACAACCTCCCTGCTGTTAATTTAGCACCATATTCCAGCTTAATGGCACAGTCATATGGTCTATGGGGAGGTAATTTATCTGCTTGTTTCTTACAAAACACATCCCAAAAGTCTGAGTAACACTCTGGAACTCCTTCCAACTCAACTCTATTAGATACCAAAGTAAGACATTGCTGTTGTCTTAAAGTAACAGTCTTCTTTTCCCAATCACTGATGGGGTTAACTCTAAATAACCAACTCATTCCAAAAATAATGGTATATCTGGGTAGCGTAGTAACATCCCATGTAAAACTTTCCTTTACACCTTGTAGTTCCCAAGCTATACCTGAAGTTTCCAAAACTATTGATCCAGTACCAACTAACTCACCATCAGCCCTCTTCACCCACACAGCATCCTTCTTTTTCTTTAAAGGGATCTTATGCTTCAATACAAAGTTTTTATCTATATAAGATCCTGTAGCTCCAGAGTCTATTAATGCCCATGTAGTAATATTACTACCATCTTCAAACCATAACTTAAATATATGATCCTTATTTCTGGACCATTGAAACATTGGTCCTAATGTGTTGGGCCCAGAACACACTTTTCCTTGCACCTTGGAAAGCTTAATGGTACAATTGCTAGCAAAATGCCCATTTCCACCACAATATAAGCAAAGATTTAATTGACGCCTCCACTCCTTCTCCGCCAATGACAGCTTCCGAAAAACTCCCAGCTGCATCGGCTCTTCCTCCGATTTGCTACTGTTAACAACACTGGAACTGGAAGACCACACTGCTGCTTTGCTGAGTCATCCTTTCCTTCGGAATTCCAGGCAGGTGTTGATACGCAGAACTCTTTTGACAAGGTCATCCCAGGAGTTAGATGGTTCCAAACGGGCCAGCTCATCCTGCAACTAGTCTGATAAACCAGCCACAAACAAAAGCATAAAAGCTTTCCCCCCCCAGTCCAGCTGATGTTTGAGGAGATTAAACTTGGTGAGGTACTCTAAGACAGTACCCTTGCCTTGCTTCAGGCAATGTAGTGCCCATCCAGCATTTTCCTCATGTAATGGATCCCCAAAAGCATGGGTGAGGGCTTCTTCAAAAGCGTTCAAATTGCTTCCAATTGGGTTGTTTCCAGTAACAACAGAAACTCCCCACTTTGCTGCAGGTCCAGTCAATAAGCTCAACATAAAAGACACTTTGGAGGTGTCATTTGGGAATTCTGTGGCTGCCAATTGTCCAAAATAAAGCTCTACTTGAGTAAAAAAAACTGATAACAAGTCTTTGGTGCCATCAAAACACTCTGGCAACATTACACGTCCCTTAGGTTGTGTTGCAGGAACTGTTCCACCTTGCAAATTAGCCAACTGGGCTTGAAGTTGGGCTACTTGAGCAACCAGCCCCTCCAAAGTTGCCATGTTATGGCTGTGCTGGCAGTAGGCAATCTGTTGTGAACCAGAAGCCTTAACAAAGCCAAACACAAGTAAAAGATGCAAACAAAGTTTATGGATAAACAAAAACAGCGTAGAAACACTTAAATTCAGTGAATCTAGCAACAAAACAAAATCTGTAGCAATTGCAAGTCAAAAAACGCAATTTAGAGAATAATCTGGATTATGCAGAGATATAATCCGGTATAACAAAAACCTTCAGCAAACTGCTTGAAAATAACAGAAGTCACAAAGCACAACAAAGCAAGGTGGGAGCAGGCAAAAACGAAGTCAGAAAACAGTCCAGGGTTAAAACACGTCCAAAAGTTGTAGTAGAAGTCCAAAAAGCGATATTGTCGTCAAAAAGCAATCCGAAGTCAGCAGGAGTAGAAGTCAGCACTTACAGGATTCCAGACGGGTGAAACAGGAAAGCACAACGATCTGTAGTCCCAGGACCCAAGGCGACAGTAAAGGCAGCAACAAAGTCCCAAGCCCAAAACAACTCTTTGCCTACTGCAAAGTTCCAATAGTTTGATACCTTACTTTTATCCTATAATTCCTCATCATTATACTGCTCGCCATTGCCCGTCCCTCCAGCTCTTCCAGCGTCTATCAAGACTTAGATCACTCCATATATTTCCAGGTTGCCAGTCTTCCGAAAACCCCTCAAACTCCTCACTTGAGGTGGGTTGAGTACATATGTCCCTGATCTCTTGTACATGGGTCCAATCTAGTCCATCCTCTTCGCTGTTATCACTCCCAGTCCCATCACTCCCTGTAAACCCCATGAAGTCCTCCTCTTCAGTTGGAGCACTAAGTATCTCACAGATCCGCTTCCTTTCCCTCTCTGCCTCTGATTCATCAAAGTCTTGATCCCGAGTAACCCGCTTCAAACCTCTACCTTCCTCTCCCTCTTCCTCCATTTCAGAATCTGTAAACCCTCCGAAGGACTCAGTATCTGTAGGTGTCATGAATATTTCTCTAATTCGCTTCCTTTGCTGCTCTTGATCCAACTCCTGAGCAGCTCACTTTGCCCTTCTACTACGTGTTGTAGCTTGCTCAGCACACTCTACTACAACAGATTAAACTGATAACTATTTATTAATGAAGATTTTTAAGTCCTACACAATTCAACATTGAATTGATATAATTTATATATCACAAAGCATGTAGTATCTTGATCTGAAAGTTTATTTGCACTATAGTTCAATAGCCTAGTAACATTTTTTGAACTTCTTCATGAGATTGTTTATTTTTGCTAGCAATGAGCAGAAGAATTTACTCTTCTTAATCGTGATTTGTAATTACCTCATGTATTTGGCCACAATGCATCCTGAAATTAAATAGGAATAGGAACACTGCATGCAGGGTTGTTCACATGGGAGAAAATGTGAATTAAATATGTTTATTTAATCCAGTTGTTTATAATGCAGTTTTCTACACTGGATGAAAATTTTGGGAAATGACACTGCACAAAAATAATTAAAAACAGAAGAAAACATTAATATAAGAGATTAGTATGTCCTAATGAAGAGATGCTTTAAGTCATTAGAAATGCACAGAGTTGTTGATTAGCAGTAGTTGACCTTCCACATTTATTTTGGTGAGAGCCATTTTTAGGTACATAGAGATAACAGACCTTTGTCAAACAAACAATGCACGAGGAAGAGTGAGATGTAAGATTTATGAAGCTCAGTGTTTGGGGTGCCATTCTGCAAAGGACTTATAGGAAGATCTCTCCTTTAAAAGTTTTAATGAGTGTAGGCCCTTGTTGCGCCAAGAGTCTAGCCTCTGTTGTTAAGGGTTTTTTTTTTAGTATGTATACATATTAGAAATGGAGAATAAAAAAAGGGAATGCAAAAGATATCAGAAAAGGATTTTCTTCATAATGTTTGTGTAATAATTACCAAGAGCTATTATCTAAAGAGACAGAAAACGAATTGCTAGTAAATTTGCTTCTTCAGCTACAACAAACTAACAGAACTGGTAGCCCCCTGTAAAATATTACTAGCTCTGGAAGACAATGGGTTTCCCACCAAAGAATGTGTTCCTAGATATATTGCAGAAATACATGAATAAGACCAGTGTGACATCAAGAAACACATTACATGAGGTCTGTGGCCAAGAGAAAACAGGTTTGCACTTCCCTTTGCTGCAAAACAACCAGTCCCAGGAAACACATTGACAAACACACAAAAGAAACTAAGGAAAGTAAAAAAGTGAAGTGTAGATTGAAGATGCTCAGTCAAGAGTAAGTGAAATGCTGATCTAAACAACCACACTGAGACCATCCAAAGAAACATGGGAGGGAGGGAGCCAGACTTTAGGGTAGCCTCTGACTCAATCCCATTACATACTGGGATATATCCCAGTGCTCTGTGCCACATGGAACAACCCTGACTTCAGAACATGAAGGCTATACTTTCCCCCGTATTGCCATTCATCCCACAGGTCCAGGTACAGAGGACAAGAGTTCTGCTAATCAGAAACATTGTAAAATAGTGGGGTAATTGCTTACTGAACTCAACCAGCCATACACTGCAGATACAAATCTTCATCCAAACTACTGTGAATGTTATTATAGAAAATTCCAAAAATCTTAAAGTCTAAATAGCCTAAAAGTACTCTGGGTAAGATCTACTAGTGGATATGTCCCGAAAACAGCAGGCTCCAGTAAGATTAGGAAGATCATCCCACTGTTGTTTGCATTTCCCTTTGATTTCTTAGATCTTGTGGAAGATCTCTCTGGTTCTTCATTAATTTTTTTGCTGTTGTGATCTTCCATTTCTCTACATTGATTATTAAAGTACTTCTTGTTTTCCCTGTGTAGGTCGCCTAACAGTTGCAGTTAGGCTTAGTTTAATTTTTGATATTAGAAATTTGTTGTCAGTATTATAATCTGTTCCTGTTCCTGTTTTATGTAGTCCATTAGATTTCTACATTGCCCATTAGGTGATGCCCATGTATACAATCATCTATGTAGTTGTGGTTGCTTGTAGAAATGTGTCTGCAATGAACATACTGCTAGTGTCACAAAATTCAAACAGTTACATTCCTAACTTATTTCTTGACCATAGACCAATTTCCCCCACAATCTATTATTCTACTATTTTAGTATTCTAATCACTTATGATTAATAAAACTTAATTCATGCATCTTACATTTCTATATGTTCTTACAATGTGTACTGTGTAAACTTGATCTTTCATTTCACTCTGAAAACATCAACAGCCGAACATTGTTTCAGGTCATGTCCAGCTGCATGATTAATCATAACACTGCTTGTAGTTGTCCTCTGATCTACCCAATTGGCTTGCTGAGTGCCATCTGATCTGAGAGTGTCATTTTCTGGCAATATTTCTGTTTTCATTTTAGAATGGCTCATGATAGGGTTTCTGTGATAAGAGAAATATAAAAAGAGTAGTACTAAGATATGTTAGCAGTATTGTGCAGTATACAGGAATGTCTTGAGGTTAGTTGTAGTGCCACTGCCGATGTCTCTGAGAGAACCTGAGCCAGTAAATTTCCACTGCTGCTATTGCCCAGTATCTGTTTGGCATATTTAGCCTGGCTCCTTAGCAAAAGTCTATCTGACATGAGAGATCCCTACCAGCAGCACTTCTACTGTCAGCATTTCCCCTTGCTCACAGGAGCATGTAATCTCACCACTGTGGAAAAGTAGTGCTACCTAGGAATTAAGTGCTAATGAATATGAAATTAAAATGACCAGGGACCTATACAAATTATGCATACTTAGTACTGTTAATTTTATCTTCCATTTAATAATTTCCATGCACATTGAATGTAAAAGTCCTTGCTTTGGGGAAACATTCAGTAAAATAAAATAAAATTTCAATTATCCAAATAGTCAAGAGACCATTCAACACCATTTGGATCAAAATCAGGAATCCAAATAAAAGAAGAACATTGCACACACTATATGCGATTATACTGCCTGTTAACTGTATTCACAGTGTATTTTAATGAGTAATGGCTATACAAGATACAATTTAAAATATTTGATATCATATATTGTATTTTTGTGAAATATATCATCAAATATAAATGCAAGATATAAATATTGTAATATAGGAATGTTGTGTTGAGATCTTTTGGTGGAGGGCAAGACAGAAACACAAACACACGCACAGGTTACCCTATCCATTTGAATGTGAGAAGCACCTCCTCCCCAGCTCTATGTGGTGATCGATTATTTTTTTTGAGTAATCTTTAAATATAAGATACAAATTATGTGAATAAGTAAAATAAATACACTGAAGGAAAATAAGTTAATTAAGGAATAGATGAATGTCCTAATATGATTTTACTTGCAAAACTTGGAATTATGTTTTTCTGGGCTATTTCCAGTAGTAGGGTTATTCATTCTGTTACACTTAGAAGACTCAAGTGAGGAAAATATTAAGGGTAGAACCACTTAATGATTATGTAATGTGCCTAAAGCTGCTTTAACAGTAGATAGGGGGCCTACTGGCAGTAAATATGTCCCAATTTTAATGATGTTGTATTTGTCTGTCTGTTTTAACCATGTTGTACCCTGCTTCAAACCATAGGGAGAGGTGGGCAATAATAAAAGGTATTATTATTATTATTATTATTATTATTATTAGTATTGACTTGGGTTGATGCATGTTTCTTGGTGATACAATCATACAAGCACAAATAGGGTATGATGGTAGAAATAAGGTATGGTAAGGTATGGTGGTGCATGTTAATATCCTACTGCTGTTATTCTGCTGCTTTAATGGAAAGAACAAAATTGTGGAAATTTCGAGGGTAGATCTGCATTCCAAGACCCTCATTCTCTGGCATGGCATCTCAAATGGATCCTTCGGTTATAGTAGTCCAAGAATAGGAAGGAATAATGGGAGTAATAATATTGGCAGAAAATAATACAAGTAAAAGCTATCTTTTCAAACAACTGCCATAGTTGCAGATCTCCACCAGGTCCAGTGAAGTGGATATGGGTCTACCCAGTATTCTTCCCTGTGGGATTTTTACTCAAGTGTTCTATTTAACATCTTGATATTCAAAATTACAGGCTCTTTTTGAAAGTACTTATTTATTTACTTTCCAAAAATGATATTTTTAAGTACTTCCATTATCTTTTAAAGGTACATCTTGCACTTTCAGGTAGACATTTGAAAATGATAAATCTGGCTCGTTAAATTTTCAAATATTACTGAAATGTTTGTTCTGGTCTAACATATGCATTGAGGAGAAGTGAGAGGCAGTTTTCTTGACTATTTTCACAATAATAAAAGTATCCCTCCATGTGGCTTTTGAAATGTTAAAATATTCATGGAAAAGGGGGACACATTGGTTTGTTACCATAGCAAAAGTATTTCCTTTTTCTATCTTCCTTCGAAGGCACAGAAAGCAGGAAGTATCAATCAAGGTGCTTGAGTGGCAGGCTGACTTGTGTATATTTTGCTTTTACATAAAATGCCTCATCATAAAGGAGAGTTTGTATATTTAGAATCGATCAAAATATTCAGTTGAATAAAGTAACAGAAAGACAACTAAACTAAACTTGTTCTTTTTGTTGCTACTGAAAAATAGCCTTGTTGTCCTAGTATAAGCACAATAAATTGCATCAAGAGTGAAATCAATGGATTTTATTGGACACTCTGAAGAAAGGGTACAAACAGGAAGTAACCCTCAAAGACCAGTTAGCCAAAAATTGCAAGCTTTAACATGCTATTTATAATATCAAGCCCCCCTTTTATCAACATGCAATTTCTAATTGGTTCTTTGCAAAATATTTCTTACTCTACTTAATATGAAAAAGGATATATCGTAATCAGCCTATACAAACTCATTTTCACCAAGGGCTACATTGACCTTATAGCTGCCTTCAAAGGGCTATGGAGAATCCATGGCCACAGAGGGCCAATTTTTTTTTACATAGCAGTTGGTGTTTCTTTTTCTTTTTACCCAAGTTGTAACCTGCTGTTCTTGAGTTCAAAACATGCACTATACCTCACTATAGTGAGCATCATTGTGGCAGAGAGTGTGAAAATGTCCATATAAATGATGATAGTTCACACAGAGTTCATGGTTTTTAGCACTTTGGTGGATATTTTTGTTCCAAACTAGTTTGTACCGGTTTGGGTACAGAGATGTGGCTCTTCTAGGCAAAGTACAAATTGTTGGTTTCGACTTTTTAAACCTGTTTCACTGTTGCCTAACCAGAAGCTACTTTTAGTGGGACAATGAATTATATGAAGAGAAATATAGAGTAGTTATGGGGAGCCCTCTCAGCCCAGTCATAGCACATTTCTACATGGAACACTTTGAAAAACAAGCCCTGGAAACAGCAACAAAAAAGCCCACTATATGGTTCAGATATGTGGATGACACCTTCACCATTTGGAGCCAGGGAGAAGAAGAACTAAACAAGTTCCTGGACCACCTGAACAGCATCCACTAAAACATCCAATTCACCATGAAAAAAGAAAATGAAGGAAACTGCCATTTCTAGATGTCCTAGTCATCTGCAAACCAGATCAACAATTGGGTCGCACAGTTTACAGAAAACCTACACACATAGATAGATACCTACATAAAAACTCCAACCATTACCCAAGTCAAAAAAGAAGCACCATTAAAGCCCTGACAGACTATGCAAAAAGAATCTGTGAACCCCACCTCCTCCAAGACGAACTGAACCACCTAAACAGGTCAATGGATACTCTACCACATACATCAGAAGAGCTGCAAGACCAAGAACAAGCCACGAGAGTAAAGACAAAGATCCACCCAGAGGAAAAGTGTTATTGCCATACATCAAGGGAATCACTAACCACAAACAATCTACAGACCCACTAAAAAAATCCAACAAATGCTATGTTCAGCTAAGGACAAGCGGGGCCCTCTCACCTCTGCAGGAGTCTACCGGATACTGTGCAGCTGTGGACAAGTCTACATAGGGACCACCAAATGCAGCATTGCCCAAACACGAAACAAGGAACATGAAAGGCACTGCACACTACTTCAGCCAGAGAAATCAGCCATAGCAGAGAACCTTATGAACCAACCTGGACACAGCATGTTATTTAAGAATACAGAAATGCTGGACCACTCTAACAACTACCATGTTAGGCTACACAGAGAAGCCATTGAAATCCACAAGCATGTAGACAATTTCAACAGAAAGGAAGAAACCATGAAAATGAACAAAATCTGGCTACCAATCCTAAAATTATAACAGTAAATATAAAACAAAACTCAAACACAGGGGAACTCCAGCCAGGAAACAATCAGGAACACCTGGCCACTAGGCCTGGGTAACAACGCAAAAATTTGTTTCTAAAATCGATTTGTATTTGGGGGTTTTTTTGTTTCGATATTTAAAATAATTACAAAATTTTCCTTTTAAAAAGTTCGATATTTACGAAATTTTGTAAATGGTAAAAAAATAACGAATCGATTTCCGAAACAATAACGAATCGATTCGTTAATGGCGGACGCGACCGCGAAATATGCTAAAAAACCTCCAAAAACTTCTGAAGCTTCCCTCTCCCTCTGTTCTTGACTGTTGGTGTGATATTATAATTTTTTTTCACTAATTAAACCATAAAACTGGCCCAGACATGCGGAAATAATAACGAAACAACCTCTGAACAATAACGAAACGAATACAATAACGAAATACGAAGCATTTACAAAACGTGTTTAAAAATTCGTTTTTTTAATGATTGCTCCAGAATGGTTCGTTATTGTTTTGTAATTGGAAAAATTAACGAATTATTAATGAATTACGAATTAACGAAACGAAACCGCCCAGGCCTACTGGCCACCTCTCAACAAGGAAATTTCCCAGGCAGTAACAAGCCACACCTAAAAATTGTCAAGCCATCAAATGCTAATCAAGGTGGCCAATTGAAACATTCACACCAATCTCAAACAGACAAGAGTTCTTTCTCCCACCCTGACCTTCCACAGACATATAAACCCAATTTTCCAGTTTCCAACAAACCTCACAACCTCTGAGGATGCTTGCCATAGATGCAAGCGAAACATCAGGAGAGAATGCGTCTAGAACATGGCCATACAACCCTAAAAACCTACAACAACCCAAACCTTACATGGCTTAGGTCCCGATTACCTAAAGGATTGCCTTCTGTCATACAATCTGTGCAATACTCTGGGGATGTCAACTCCATCCAACCAGACCCCATCAGGCAACTGTAACACAGAGGACCTTTTCATTGGCTGCTCTGCGACTGTGGAATGACCTGTCAGAAGAGCCCCAACAGCTAAATCAGCTGTCAGGATTTAAGATACAACTTAAAACCTATCTCTTCTAGTAGGCCTACCTAATTAATTTTAACTTGTGAATTCTAATCTGCATTTTATCCACAATTTTTAGCTGCATTTTACCTGTGCCTATATGTTATATGCATTTAAAAAGTGATTTGCTTTACCTTGCTGTTTTAACCATGTTGTACACTGCCTCGAGCTGCAACAATAGATGAGTTATTATTATTATTATTATTATTATTATTATTATTAATTTCTGAAAGTATTTTTCTTCTCTATGCTTCTTTGTTTTAAACCACAAAATGTCAAGGCCCTTTGCTTTGCCCATGGGTTGGTTAAAATCACAATATACATGCACACAAATGGAGATTTTTCTTTCCAGCTATGGTAAATTGGATATAGACCATATTGCTTAAGACGTGTTGAATGACTTTAAACATATTAGTGAAATATTGGGATATAATGAATACTTAATCAGAAATAATTCCAAATGACTTCAGTTTACTCCCAAGTAACTGAGTATAGGTTTACAGCACAAAATATAACAGTGTGTTTAGAGATAAGCAAGGGAGGGATATCTGTACTGCAAAAATTGAAGAAGAGACTTTCTTCTTTCTAGAGCAGGCATGTACAACCTATGGCCCTCCAGATGTTTAGGATTCCAACTCCCTATAGCCCTAGCCAGTTTGTTCAATGGTTAGGAATCCTGGGAGCTTAAGTCCAAAATACCTGGAGGGCCGCAGGATGTGTAAACCAGCTTTAGATTGAGAAGAAGTTTTCCAATGATTTTACTGAGTAGAGCTCACTACTAACATAGCATCTCTTGCCCTTCTGCTTCATTCCTCATTTGGCAACTATGGCATTTGTCCTGGTCATTTGTTACTGTGTCTTGAAGCAAATTTTGAAACTCAGAAAGGGGTGGAGAATTTTTGGGAAATAATTCTGCAGTGTTGCCTTTAGGATCAGGAAGGAAGAAAAAGTTGTGGATTGAGGTCTTTACCCCATGGCATCCTCCTCCTCCTCCTCCTTTTTCTGGAGAATTATAGGGCTAAGAATAGACATTATCTAACAGCAATAACCTACAATAAGCAATCAACCCAAAAGACACAATCCATTTTTCTTAATTTATTTGCTGAGAGTACACAAAACTTCTGACTTATTAGTATGTTATACCTATAAGGAATAAGAGCAGTGGGAAAATATTTGAAAAACCTAAAGGAAACTGGCCTGCAAAATTATTATTTGTTTGCACTTGCACATACATATTTTATATATTTCTTCTTGTCAATCAGATGAGTTATCGTATATTGGGATCTGGAATAAAAGTTTATTTTTGGACTATAACTTGCAAAATACTCCAGCCAGCATGGGCAGTAGGATTACAGGTTGGAGAAAATTAAAACCTATGATACAAAAAAGTCTGTGGTCTAACATATATATCAGTGTGCATACAGGTCTATAATACTTCTTCCCTCAACCTATTCCCATAAAATAGGTTGGACTGCACTAGAAGATGGTGGAGCGTTCTTTTGATATAGTGGCATGTCTGTCCCATTAGTACAATGTATTAAGCTTTCCTGGACTATATATAATGATGAGAAAATTCCTGAGTTGATAAGAATCTACAAAGTTCAGGAATTATTTAGTGAACAACAAACTTCCTTTCTTGTTTTAGGTTTTTGCCCCCCGCCCCCATGATATAATGCTACCTCCTGTGCAGAAAGTGAATTCCAGAGAAAATCCCTGTTTATATAACTCCACTCAACCAAAAAACAAAAACCTCACATATAGACTTTTCACAAAATAAAGTCTGAATGGCAAATAGCCCTCATGAATTATTCAGTTTTGAAGCTTGATCACAGGCATTGGTTAACATCAGTCATAAACGCCCAGGATTGTTATGAGAAATTCAGAAAGGGCACATCCAGACAGCCCCTTTATTGCAGTAACTCCCGCAATAAAGAAGGGCTGTCCAGATGACATCCTGGAGAATCTCAAATTAATTCTCTACAAACCAGGAAAATCCTGGTTTCTAGTGAAATAATTCGATAGTGGATTTATTCTGTGCTTTCTTGGAAGGTGCAGGATAAACCCACTATTTCTGGTTTCTGGACTGCAGCCTAGACACCATTCCCACAGTTTCCCAGACTAAATTAGTCTGGAAAATTCTGGGAATACCCACCCCCTCCCTCACAGCCCCCAAACTCCTTTGAAAAGTAAGGAAAGCTTACCTGGCCTCCAGTAGACTGCAGCCAGAGCTCTCCCGACACATAGAAATGACACACCAGGAGAGCGCCCGGGGGGGGGGGGGATTGCTCTGGCTGCAGTCTACTGGAGGCCGGGTAAGTTTTCCTTACATTTCAAAGGGGGTTGGTGGCTTTGAGGGAGAGGGGTAGGGCTTCCAGATGTTCTTGTGGGCCAGTCCCACAAGAGCATCTAGACACCCACCCCAGAAAGCATGAAGAAGAGAAGAAAATTAAAAAATAATAATCACTATTACAGAATAATCACTATTACAGAAATGTAAGATTAACAAAAAAGGGGGAGTTAATGAAAAGAATAGCAGGGTCCCCAGTGATATCCAAGGATCCTGAAAACTTAATCTACCTGAAGTAAGAAGATGCAAGACAAAAAGATAGATATTTTAATTGTGAAGGAGGCAGCACTGTTAGGTAGAAAGTGTTAGATAGAGCTTTCTGTATCTTAACTTTGCTATCTTCTATGTTTCTACATCTGCTAGATCTGCTTTCCTATTCTTTTTAAAGACTAGATAAATAATAATTTTGGTTATTTTTTAACATTATAGTAACCTTTTTTGTATTAGACAATGATGGAAGAAGTCGATAATATGTTTTTTAAAAAAGTCCCTACTCTATAGCTATTCCTTTACCCCTCCCTATTTCTTATGTTTTGTCAATAAAAATTATAATAAAAAGCCCTTGTAATATGCAATCACAGTGAAATTTAAAGAAAATGTATTTTAAGTGCTAAAAATTAAATGAAATAAAAAAGATTTTCTTTAACTGTTTATTAAAACTAGGAAAACAAAATTATATAATGATGAAAAGGCAATAGTCTGAAGTTGAAAAAAAAGGCTGATAAGACTCTGGTTTGGTATCTGCAGAAGTTAGTCATTTGTAGTGATCCCATTATCACATGCTGAAAGAAAGTATTGGCAATATTCTTAATCACTGCTTTAGACCAAGAATTTCCAATTGGTGCTTCTCTGCAATGCTTTCCATGGCTCTATAGCAAAGGGTGTCCTTCTGATCTATAGGTTATCACAGCCTTGTAAATAAGCCCAATAAAGTTCCTAGTCTGCAAAATAATTTATTAGCTGGTTAAGAAGATGTAGTCTGCATCTTTCATACAGTGGAGGAAGGGCAAATCCTTCTTTCATGTAGAGTGGAAATAAGGATAATAATAATAAAAAAAAGGCCATATATCAAACAGACAGATAAATCCTCTCTTCTTCAGCCAAGATGCTGAATTTTCATAATGATCATGAGTGAATCCTACCCTAATTCTACAGCAAACAAAGCAAGTGGACAAAAAAGGGATCTGTCACTCCTGCTCACCAACATGGTTAAATTACTATAAAGAAATAGTTAAATTCATGGTTTTGTGTTACCATTCAAACTACTAATCAAGGTTAAATAAAATGGGCACAAAAAATATTTGGGTTTTCTTTAAGCATTGATTGCAGCTTCAATATTGAGGGGGATATACCCGACATGTTGGCCACAACTACAGCATCCTTGTGTGCACTTAATTCTATTCCTTCATGGCCTAACTTGAATGAAGGTTCTACTCATGTTGACTTAATGCAAATATCACTGATTTATCAAGTTCGCCAGATAAGAGCATTTCATTGAAGCTTAATTGAAATAAATAAAAACTCCATTATGATCTCTCTACAAAGTTAGATCAGGAAAATAAAATTCCATATGTAATACCAGTCCTGCACAACATATGGTTTCTGGTGAAACCATGCTTTCTTGGTCCAGGAGCCATCTGTGTAGTGGCCAGAGAATCCTTTGAGGAGCAGAGGTGGCAGTGATAGCTACAGGGAAGTTATAAGCCAAGGAGAGCCAGCACGCTTGGCCGGAGCCAAGACCACAGTAGTCATGCTCCTTCCATGGGCCTGGGAGCCTTGCTCAGTTACTGTGGTGAACCACATGAAGTGGCAGAAGGTGGAGATGCCTTGTTCTTCTACTCTTGCTCCAAGAGGTGGATTTGTGTTCAGGAAGTTGCTGAAATCTAGGCAAAACATGGAAACAACTACCCTTGGAGCAGGGAGAAAGAGGGGACAAATCTGCCAAAGTGAAACATACTAAGTAAAATAAAAAAATTCTGCTCAAGTAGTTGAGGTGCCATGAATCATATATTGTCAGTACAGTTCAAGTACATAAGATGGTTTCTTAAGACTGATGCTCTAAAAATGAAAGAAAGGGGGGCCTTTGAAGTTCTCCCATTGCCTTCAATAGGCTGGATCTTCCCAGAGCAAAAATGGATCTTTTGGCTGCCGGATCAAAAAATGGAATTTTGCTGCCCAAATTTGGAAGGCTCCTGAAAAAAAGGCTTTTTTTTGGGGGGGGGGGGGACCAAAATCTGGCCACCAAAAATGGCACAAGGTTTAGCCAAACTGTATACCCCTACTTCTTACTGTGATGGAATTTTGCATGGCTGCTCAATGCCATGGCATTTTTCTGAACAAAAAAAAAAATGTATCTGCCTTTTCCCCTAAAATCTAAAGCACATACACCTGTCATATTTAGTTTTGCCCTTTTTGAGGAGGCACATGACTATAAACTACAATCCCAGTTGTTACCAGAAAAAGTAGAAAACAGATATGTCCTTGGTTTAGATATATGGATGTGAACATCTATTAATATTCTGAGTATCTCGGTGGCATTCTCATTCTACTCCATTTCTATACTGTTTGGGAGAGTGGCTTGCACTTCACTGTTGTTTTTTAAATGTGCATTTTTCTGTGCCTTTTCTCCCCAAAATGTACATATTTTTAGCTAGGTACATTTTTGAAATATATAAATTGAGGGGTTTTTTGCACATTTTTTTCTCCAAAACACATCGACTGCCCTGCAAATATGAAGGAGGTATAAAAATCTTAGGGGACATAAATTACTATTTCCAAAGGAAAAATGAGTCTAATTTATTTTCATATGAAATTATATATATTCAAAAGTTAATTTCCAGCTACTACCTAACTTTTTTTTCAAGAGTGTTTCAATATCAGTTTTAAACTGACTTTTTAAATTAATATTTGCTTTTGAGCAATTCCTTAAATTTCCTCATTTTTAATGAACACATTTGACCAGATATAACAGAAAACAAGAGGTCCATTCTTTTCAACATGGGTGTACTTTGGGGATAATATTTTGTTAGGCTTACATGTACATGGCATGATATTACAAGTATAAAGCATAGTTGTTTGTCCTCTCTACAAAGATTTAAATTAAATTTTGATCTTCAAAACATGAGGAGAAAGTAACAAGATACTATGAGAAATATGGTTCAGAAAAATGCTGGATAAAAATCTATAGGTGGGCAACTGAGTAACTACCCTGATGCCAACTTCTACTCATACATTTGGTTCACTTCCATATGACAGATTCTACAGTAACCGAAAAACCATGGCAAAAAGTGTTCGACTTTATAGCTTTGGCTGCATACAAAGAAACAGGTAAAGTCAGTGTGTCCCAGCAATGTCTTCTCTCTCATCAGTAATACAATGAATATGTGGTAGAAAGGGTATGAAAGAGCAGCAATAAACCAACTTGCTTGCTAAGAACAATATGTGGAATAATATGTGGAATAAATAAATTTTTATACCATCCATATTATCTTATGAATATGGATGTTTTTATGGAAAAATAGTGTTGTTATAGGTCATGTTTAAGAAAAGATACCTGAAGTAATACTTTTTAATATTGACAGTTAGCTTCCACAAAGAAAGCAGCCATGAACAATAAATCATCTTTTCATTGCCACGTAATTTAAATATTACTGACACAGATGTTTGTATATATAATTGAAACATTAATTTGGCTTTAGATTTCCCAGGAGAGTTTATAGAAGGCTCAGACACTTGAAAGAAGAGAAACTATTCTACAAAGTGATTACAAAGAAGCAGCACAAGCAATTAAACGATCTGAAACTTTGTTAAATTGTTTGTGAGTCTTTTAGATCCTTAATTGATTCCTAGCTCATTTATTAAAGAGAGGAGTGTGTCTTTCATTTTGAACAGAGGGCTCCACAAAGAAATAAAGAACTTATCTCTCATCTCAAAATGTTCACTTGAGTCTATACTGGCCTGACTTTCTTTTGCCTAGCATCTTCATAATCTTATCAGATTTATTGATATTGATTAGTAATCTTTATTTAGGGAGAACTTTTTCTTGGCTTGGAATCAAAGCCTCAGTACCAGTATTGTATTAGAAAATTGTTTTAGAGGATCCCTTTCACCCATTTAAAAAACTTACTGTACTTATATTCTCTTCGTGCTAAATCTGACTGTGCTTCTGATAGTGATTTGCCATGGCATAACTCTACTCTATTCAATCAAAACTCACTTTTTGAGCTGCTGTAGAATTCTTTTCATATTGAATGAAAGGCCCAGAAACCCTGCCTGTCACATAATGCCCTGCTAAAGGAAGATATCTGTATGTGTCATCATTGATAGCCCCACTTTCTAACAACCGAGAAATGACCATGTTGAAGGAAAGGGTTTCTGTATGGCTCACCAAGTAGTTTAAGAGTGATGGTAGCATTGGGAAGTTTAACTATGTAGATGTAGCTTCAAGAAACACATACATATCTCATTGGAGGACCTCAGACATGATAATTTATGCAATGAACATACAAATTATAAAGAAATTAAGCTGTTCCATTCTGTAGCATATAGTCAGGTATTCACCCATTGTCTTGATTATTTCCTCCAGTCCCTTCCTACTAGGACATCTTACATTTTTCTTGTTGAAATTCATTCTGTTAGTTTTGGTTCAGCTCTCTAATCTGTTAAGGTCATTTTGAATTCTGACTCTGCTGTAGGAACTTACAGGAAGAAAATCAACCCATTTGAAATGTGTTGATGGAGAAGAGCTCTATAATAATGACAGACTTCTAAAAAAGACAAAAAAATGTGTATTAAAACAAACCATATCATGAAAAAACATGACTCACTAGAAAAGATAATTATGCTTATGAAGCTAGAAAGTAATAAGAAAAGACAAAGATTGCATTACAAATGGAAAGACTCAATCAAGGGAACCAGGGCCCTGAGTCTGCATCTTAATTATGATGTGAGTTTGGGGGGAGGGTGTCTCATTCATAGTGTCACCACAAGTCAAAATCCACATGATAGCAGCCAATAGCTGCAGTTGCAACAAAAACATTACATTCTACTGTGACTCAGCTTGAAATGAAGTGCATTCTTTCTGTCTACAACTATGAAGATTTATTTGAATTCCTATATCTTTCACCATTTATTAATAAATGAATTCATGTATTCATGAAGGAGTTTCTGACAGCACTATAGAACCATACTGGTGGATTTGTGAAGGGTCAGGAGAAAAACAAACAAACACCAGGCTTCTTATCCTAATGGAAATTCAGTACAACATTATTTTTACACTGTTTCAGAAATCCCAGATGCATGAATGTATTATGAGCTAGATGTGACAGAGTACTTGAAATGGCAGGAGAAAAAAAAATAAAACATTTGTTTTACATTTCACTTATGTTACCCACTTTAATTTCTGTATCACATGTTAATAAAAGAGTTGCAATAATTTGCAAGAATGAGGAATGTTTAGGGAGAGGTGTTTTTATTAGCTTTATTTACCAGCCATTCCAGATTTTGCATTATGGAATTAATGAATCAGAAAGAACATTACCTTTGTATGTCATGACTGACATTTGAGTTTCTCAGGAGAAAATGTTTTATAACTTGAAGCCACAGCCTATCAGTCAAAACTAAATTGTTTTTTATAAGTTGTTGCTTTAAAAAGAAAATGTAACCCACATTTCTTAGGTGCCAGAAGCTATATTTTAGCTAACTAGGTGACTGATGCCATCCATGCATTTCAATGAAAAGCTGACAACCCAATCACACATTTGACTGCATTCTGAACCTTCATCTCCCCATTTCTGTGTCACTTTAAAAAATCAAATCAAATCACGACTTTACTGTTTGAGCCACAATTCTGGAATTCAGTTCTGAAACAGTTAAAACAGCAATTTCAAACACCAAATATCATGCAGGACAGCACTGTTTTGTTTGCCTGCCAGAAGCTGAAAGAAGATGAGGCCAATCTAATTTCCTATGGTAGGGTTAGGGTATTTCACATTCAAGGGACTATTGCAGAGAAAGACATGCTACATGTACTACCCACCAAGATAATCTTATGAGGTGTGGAAACAATACCTTCTAGGACCTATCTGAAGATTTCAAATTCTGGTTGGATCATATGGCAGTAGTCTAATAGAGAGATAACTAAGGCATGAATAACTGCAACCAGATCTATGCCACCCCCCCCCCCCCCCCAAAAAAAAAAAACAATGCAAAGATGATCCTGGCCACTGCATCATCCTGGCATTCCAGGAGCAGTACCAAGTCAAAGAGCAAAAAGTGAACCACAGTCCCACAGCACTGCCCTTTGCTAATGTTAATCTAAAAAAGGACTGAAACACCGCAAAGCAATGTCCCTAGGTTCCATATCACCCAGACAGTCCAGAAGGATACCATGGTTGATAGCATCAAATGCCACTAAAAGTCTGAGGAGTACCAATAGGGATTTACATCCCCATCTAACTGCCAATATATGTCATCCACCAAAGTGACCAAGACAGTTACTGTCTCGTAACCAGGCTTGGACCCAGATTGGAAAGGGAAGATTATAGACTAGGATTGTGGATTTCAATTCCATTTCTCCCACAAAGGTCTTGCAATCACTTCTTTTAGAGAGGTTGGAACATAGCATTCTTTCAAATGAGCATTTACAATTTCTGCCACCCAACTGACCAGTCCTTTGATTAGCTAGGATGGGATGGGTCTAGTAGACAAGTGACTGGTTTTCCCTTTCTGATTAACTTGTTTACATCATCATGTTGAACTATTTGAAACTCGTCCATCAAAACTGCATAAGTATTTGCCTCCCCAGACTCTACCTTCAATGTGAATTCAAAGAGATAATGAATTGAAGCAATTTTCTCTGCAAAGTATTTAGCAAACTTGTCATAGAACTATTCTGAGGGACTATACCCCCCCCCCCCCCGGCCACCCCAGCATTCTGAGGTCTAGGATATAATCACTTTTTAACTACTTTATACAGCTGCACATGGCAAGATTGAGCTGATGGGCTCCCTATCTCCAGATTACCATCATCCTATCTAGTAAAAGCCAGATCAAAGCTATGGTTTTCTGTGTGTGTAGGTATTAATTGAGTGAAGTCTATGGATGCCTTGGAATTATTTATTTATTTATTTATTTAGAACTTTTATATACCGGTCTTCTCACCTCCAACGAGGGACTCAGGCCGGTTTACAACAGAGGAATTCATACACAATAGTTTAAAACATCACATCCAATAACACACTAATATAAAACACATTAAAATACAATCAAATAATTATATAAGGCCAAGCTGTCAGCATAAAATCACTATTCATCCCCATCCGTCCGTGTGGTCAAGAGTTATTGACTCACTCATCAAATGCCAGATTCCAGAGCCTGGTTTTCACCAACTTTCTAAAGGTCAGGAGGGAAGGGGCAGTTCTAATCTCCAATGGGAGAGAGTTCCAGAGCTGAGGGGCCACCACCGAGAAGGCCCTGTCCCTCGTCCCCACCAGACGCGATTGAGGGTGGTGGGATCGAGAGCAGGACTCCTCCAGAAAATCTTAACAACCTTGATGGTTCATAGGGGAGAATCCATTTGGACAGGTAAACTGGGACAGAGTTGTTTAGGGATTTATAGGTCAACACCAGCACTTTGAATTGTGCTCGGAAGCTAATTGGCAGCCAGTGGAGCTGGCGCAACAGAGGAGTAGTATGCTCCCTGTACCCCGCTCCTGTTAGTAATCTGGCTGCCGCTCGTTCGACTAATTGCAGCTTCCGGGCAGTCTTCAGAGGCAACCCCACGTAGAGAGCGTTGCCATAGTCTATACGGGATGTAACCAGATGTAAAGAAGTCTTTATCCCACCGAATGGCACCAAAAATGTAAAGACGTATCAATGCCACCAATAAATTGTAAAGACGTGGTGTTAATCCCACCAAATGGGACTACCAAAAATGTAAGAAAGTTCCTAGATCGCTATTGAATTAAACTGCCACCAATACGTTTAGAGACGTTGGTCTTAAAGTCTCTGTTTATCCCTATTTGCGTTGTGAGGTAACTTTGGTAGAGTGGAATGCACCGAACATAAAATCAATGGAGGAGGCAGGTTTAAAATACAAAGAGAACAAGTTTATTGTTAACAAAGCGTAATTGTTGCAATACTGAGATGTTGAGCTTGGCATATGCTGATGGTTACAATATGGCTTAGTTGAGATACATTCAAGGCTTTTGATGTTACAATCTTATAAACTCCTTCTTCAGTGAAGTGCTTTATTATTTCAGTGTTCCCTATTGTGAATATTCACACTGTTTGTCCTATACCGGATCAAACCACTGATCTCCAGTCTTCCACTACTGGCGATCCTAAAACCCCCTCTGTTAGATTCTTTTCACTCAAGCAATCTAACAAGGTTTCACCTTCAGCTCCCTGCTGAAGTAATATTCACAAATACTAAGAACTAACTGAATCTATACTGCTTCACACCACAGAGCCCTAACTGACTCTGCCCTCTTCTCAGGGTCTCTTCCTCCTGACTAAAGCTTAACTGCCACTTTCCAACCTTTTTCTCCTTAAGCTCCGCCCACCTCCTCTGCCTTGTCTCCATGGCAACCTATCCCTCACAGCTAGGCCATGGCAACAAATGTAAAACACAAATACAGATTCAAACACATTATAATAAACACTTTATAATAAACATTTCTCTACACCAGAGCATGGATCACCGTGGCCAAGTCAGATTTCCTAAGGTACGGGCGCAGCTGGCGCACAAGTTTTAATTGTGCAAAAGCTCCCCTGACCACCGCCGAGACCTGGGGTTCCAGGCTCAGCGATGAGTCCAGGATCACTCCCAAACTGCGAACCTGCACCTTCAGGGGGAGTGTAACCCCATCGAGCACAGGCTGTAACCCTATGCCCTGTTCGGCCTTTCGACTGACCAGGAGTACCTCTGCCTTGTCTGGATTTAGTTTCAATCTGTTGGCCCTCATCCAGTCCGTTACAGCGGCCAAGAGCCAGTTCAGGACTTGAACAGCCTCCTTAGTAGCAGGTGGGAAGGAGTAACAGAGTTGGATATCATCGGCGTACAGATGACACCGAACCCCGAAACTCCGGATGATCTCTCCCAACGGCTTCATGTATATGTTAAACAACATAGGGGACAGTACTGAACCCTGCAGGACTCCACAGTACAATGGCCGTGGGGTCGAGCAGGAGTCCCCTAGCAACACCTTCTGGGAACAACCCTCGAGGAAGGACTGGAGCCACTGCAAAGCAGTACCCCCAAGGCCCATTCCTGTGAGGCATCCCAGAAGGATACCGTGGTCAACAGTATCGAAGGCCGATGAGAGGTCCAGCAGAACCAACAGGGACACACTCCCCCTGTCCAGTTCCCGGCAAAGATCACCCACTAAGGAGACCAAGGCTGTCTCAGTACCATGTCCCGGCCTAAAGCTAGACTGCGCCGGATCCAGATAATCTGTGTCTACCAAGAAATCCTGGAGTTGCGAGGCCACCACACGTTCCAGGACTTTGCCCAAATAGGGAGGATTGGAAACTGGCTGATAGTTGATGAATTGAGTGGGGTCCAGTGATGGCTTTTTCAACAGCGGTTTTATAACAGCTTGTTTTAAGCTGTCTGGAATATTGCCTTCCCGAAGGGAGGCATTAACCACCATCTTTACCCACCCTGCCAAACCCCCTCTGGCTTCCTTTATCAGCCAGGATGGGCAGGGGTCTAGGATGCATGTGGTAGGCCTCCCCTCCCCAAGAATCCTGTCGACATCCTCGAGTTGAACAGATTGAAACAAATCCATCATAACTGGACAAGCAGGTGCTCGTGTTACATCCTCAGAGACTGCCGTTAACATGGTGTCAAAGCTTGAATGGATCAAAGTGACTTTGTCCGCAAAGTACTGAGCAAAGGCTTCGCAGTGGGCTGCCGAGTCGTCAGGGGACCCATCCTGAAAGGTGGGCTTCAACAGCCCTCTGACTACTCGAAACAACTCCGCCGGACAGTTCCTTGCGGATGCAATATTAACCGAATAGAAGGAATTTTATGCGGCCTCTATTGCTGTGCCATATGCCCTTGAATAAAGGCATAAGCATGTTCAGTTTGACTCGCTAGGCTTTTTCTGCCACACACTCTCTAGCCACCTCTTTGTTCACTTCATTGCTGCCAGCTCCTCATTGAACCAAGGAGATGGTTTAGCTCGGCTACTTAAGAGGGGACGCTCCGGAAGCCATTTAATCCTGAGTTTTCCCTGATGATGATGCAAAAGTACGGATGTTAAAATTCTCATGTACATAAATTTAGGAGAGAGTCACACCACTTCTGAGTTCACTTCCATCAGCTCTGGCAGTGAAACAATTGGTACAAACAAGATCTCCATCCTGTCTCATTGTTCTATTGCTAGGTCTATACTCAAACCTTGGAAGATGTCAAGTGGAATAAAGCAACAGAGGAATGGACTTATTATTATTATTAATATTATTATTAAACTTTATTTATACCCCGCTAGCATCTCCCGAAGGACTCAATGCGGCTTACAAAGGCCAAGGCCTCAACACAATGTTGTTGTTCATTCGTTCAGTCGTCTCCGACTCTTCGTGACCTCATGGACCAGCCCACGCCAGAGCTCCCTGTCGGCCGTCACCACCCCCAGCTCCCTCAAGGTCAGTCCAGTCACTTCAAGGATGCCATCCATCCATCTTGCCCTTGGTCGGCCCCTCTTCCTTTTGCCTTCCACTTTCCCCAGCATAATTGTCTTCTCTAGGCTTTCCTGTCTCCTCATGATGTGACCAAAGTACTTCAACTTTGTCTCTAGTATCTTTCCCTCCAGTGAGCAGTCGGGCTTTATTTCCTGGAGGATGGACTGGTTGGATCTTCTCGCAGTCCAAGGCACTCTCAGAACTTTCCTCCAACACCACAGTTCAAAAGCATCTATCTTCCTTCGCTCAGCCTTCCCTAAGGTCCAGCTCTCACATCCGTAGGTTACTACAGGGAATACCATGGCTTTGACTAGGCGGATCTTTGTTGCCAGTCTGATGTCTCTACTCTTTACTATTTTATCGAGATTGGACATTGCTCTCCTCCCAAGAAGTAAGCATCTTCTGATTTCCTGGCCACAGTCTGCATCTGCAGTAATCTTTGCACCTAGAAATACAAAGTCTGTCACGGCCTCCACGGTTTCTCCCTCTATTTTCCAGTTGTCAATCATTCTTGTTGCCATAATCTTGGTTTTTTTGACGTTTAGCTGCAACCCAGCTTTTGCGCTTTCTTCTTTCACCTTGATTAGAAGGCTCCTCAGCTCCTCCTCGCTTTCGGCCATCAGAGTGGTGTCATCTGCATATCTGAGGTTGTTAATGTTTCTTCCAGCAATTTTCACCCCAGCTTTGCATTCATCCAGCCCCGCACATCGCATGATGTGTTCTGCATACAAGTTAAAAAGGTTGGGTGAGAGGATGCAGCCTTGCCGTACGCCTTTCCCAATCTTGAACCAGTCTGTTGTTCCGTGGTCAGTTCTTACTGTTGCTACTTGGTCCTTGTACAGATTCCTCAGGAGAGAGACAAGGTGGCTTGGGATGCCCATCCCACCAAGAACTTGCCACAATTTATTATGATCCACACAGTCAAAGGCTTTAGAATAGTCAATGAAGCAGAAGTAGATGTTTTTCTGAAACTCCCTGCCTTTCTCCATTATCCAGCGGATATTGGCAATTTGGTCTCTCGTTCCTCTGCCTTTTCTAAACCCAGCTTGAACATCTGGCAACTCTCGCTCCATGTATTGCTGGAGTCTTCCTTGCAGGATCTTGAGCATTACCTTACTGGCATGAGAAATAAGGGCCACTGTACGGAAGTTTGAGCAGTCTTTCGCATTTCCCTTTTTTGGTATGGGGATATAAGTTGATTTTTTCCAGTCTGATGGCCATTCTTGTGTTTTCCATATTTGCTGGCAAATGGCATGCATCACCTTGACAGCATCATCTTTTAAGATTTTAAACAGTTCAGCTGGGATTCCGTCGTCTCCTGCTGCCTTGTTGTTAGCAATGCTTCTTAAGGCCCATTCAACCTCACTCCTCAGGATGTCTGGTTCTAATTCATTCACCACACCGTCAAAACTATCCTCAATATTATTATCCTTCCTATACAGATCTTCCGTATAGTCTTGCCACCTTCTCTTGATCTCTTCAGCTTCTGTTAGGTCCCTGCCATCTTTGTTTCTTATCATACCAATTTTTGCCTGAAATTTACCTCCAATGTTTCTAATTTTCTGGAAGAGGTCTCTTGTCCTTCCTATTTAGAAAACTAAATGGACCAGTACAACCAGTACAACCTCAACACAATAACAACAGACAATAACAATGCAGCAAATTAAAACATAAGGAATAACACAACAAAACATTACACTATTACACAATAAAATCAGGGCCGGGCCAATGATGGGTACAGATTAAAAAGTGCTGGGTGTGTGAGGTGGTATGTTGGAATTCTGGGCAAGTGCAATGTGCAGAGAGTATTAAACACTAATAAAGTTCTTCTGGGACAGAGTGCTGGAGATTATCCTGTTCTGGGAAGGCACATCGGAATAACCAAGTCTTCAGGTTCTTCTTAAAGACTGCCAATGTGGGTGCTAGTCTAATGTCTTTGGGGAGGGTGTTCCAAAGTCGGGGGGCAACCTCAGAGAAGGCCCTGTCTCTCGTCCCCACCAGACGCGCCTGCGACGCAGGTGGGATCGCGAGTAGGGCTTCTCCGGATGAACGAAGTGAGCGTGTGGGTTTATAGACGGAGATGCGGTCACGCAAATAGGCAGGTCCCAAACCATTTAGGGCTTTGTAGGTAAGCACCTGCACATTGAATTGGGCTCGGTAGGTAAATGGCAGCCAGTGGAGCTCCTTAAACAGAAGGGTTGACCTCTCTCTGTAAGGAGCGCCAGTTAACATCCTGGCCGCCGCCCGTTGAACCAGTTGGAATTTCCGAGCCGTTTTCAAGGGCAGCCCCACGTAGAGCGCATTACAGTAATCCAATCGAGAGGTGACCAAGGCATGGACCACCCCGGCCAAATCAACCTTTGCGAGGTACAGTCGCAGCTGGCGCACAAGTCTTAGCTGTGCAAAAGCCCTCCCGGACACCGCCGACGCCTGAGCCTCAAGCGTAAGTGATGAATCCAGGAGGACACCCAAACTGCGGACCTGTGACTTCAGGGGGAGTGTAATCCCATCCAGCACAGGTTGCCACCCTATACCTCGATCCGGTTTATGATTGACCAGGAGGACCTCTGTCTTGTCGGGATTGATCTTCAGCTTGTTCTTCCTCATCCAGATATCCACAGCGGCCAGGCATCATCCAGCACTCGAGGGGCCTCCTTGGAATTGGGTGGAAATGAGTAGTAGAGTTGTGTGTCATCTGCGTAGAGATGGCACCTAACTCCAAAACTCCGGATGACCTCTCCCAGTGGTTTCATGTAGATGTTAAAAAGCATGGGAGACAGAATAGAGCCTTGCGGGGCCCCACAGGTCAAAGGCCAGTGGTCTGAGCAGGCGTCTCCCAGCTTCACCATCTGGTTAATGACAGGTTAATGCAATTTCTCCTATCCTCCTATCAGATCTTGCCTGCTGCCTACACAAATGTGGTAGGCAAAATTGAGTTAAGTTGACACCAACCTCCCCTTCAGTTAACCAGGTTTCAGCATGCTGTGTCCTGGATCACATAGCTTTTCCTAGTCACTGTTGTGGTGTTAATCAGAAGTATTTTGTGGCCTGATAGAGTAGCGAGGAATCTAAATAGTTGGAGATACAAACAGCCATGGAATGTCTCCCCATGCCAACTTCTCTTCTGTTAGCTTGTTCTATCTCACTGCCATACCTTCTCCTGAGCTTTATGATTGAAATGGCAATATCAGTTATGTTTTCTGAAAACATATTTGCCAGACCAGCAAACCAATTATCATAAACAAATACACAATTCAGGTCAGCCTGATGAACTCCCAATACTTAGATAAAGCTGACCTCATAGGATTCTAATCAATAGATACTCCATTTTCTTATTCAGAAAGTATATACATTGTTCTGGGAAAAGCTTCCTATGGTCAATGCAGTGTAGCTTGTCTTGCTTCACTGTCTCGCCCATCTGGATTCAAAAGGCAAAATAAGATTTCAATGACCCCAGTCTGTGGCCTCAGGCTAAGAATCCTTGTGATCTTGCCTTTCTGCTCATGCCAAGAGACTCCTAACTTTTGTCTTAACAATACCTGTTGGGATAGGAGCCAAATAGAATCATAGCAATTCACAAATAATCTGTTCTCGCTTCTCTCCACAGCAATCAAAACTCCTCTGTTCCCCAGGCAAGATACTCACCTTTACAACAGCCTGCAGGAGCTGGCAGTGAGGTACAGTTGTCACCATAGTAGAATTGAGCACATGATGGAAATCATTCCCCATTTCACATCACTAGGCCTGGGTAACAACGGAAAAATTTGTTTCTAAAATCGATTTGTATTTGGGAGGTTTTTTTGTTTCGATATTTAAAATAATTACAAAATTTTCCTTTTAAAAAGTTCGATATTTACGAAATTTCGTAAATGGTAAAAAAATTAACGAATCGATTTCCGAAACAATAACGAATCGATTCGTTAATGGCGGACGCGACCACGAAATACGCTAAAAAACCTCCAAAACCTTCTGAAGCTTCCCTCTCCCTCTGCTGTTGACTGTTGGTGTGATATTATAATTTTTTTTCACTAATTAAACCATAAAACTGGCCCAGACATGCGGAAATAATAACGAAACGACCTCAAAACAATAACAAAACGAACACAATATCGAAATACGAAGCATTTACAAAACGTTTTTGAAAATTCGTTTTTTTAATAATTGCTCCAGAATGGTTCGTTATCGTTTTGTAATTGAAAAAAATAACGAATTATTAACGAATTACGAATTAATGAAACGAAACCGCCCAGCCCTACACATCACCTATGTGCACAGGAAGAGTACTGCAGCTGTGGTTAGTCAGATGCCCAGGATGCACTTCTCACCCCCGCTTTTTTTTTTTTGCTAGTATATGTATATGTGTGCGTAAATTGTTCTTTTGGGGTGAAAAGAGGGCAAAACTATCTTCTCACCATCTACCAAATGAGCTTTGTAAGGAGAATATGGCAATGGAACAAAGAAGTGAGTCTGCAGTCTAGGCACATACCTGCATAATGTCTAGGCACATACCTGCTTAATGTCTTAGATTTTGCTGCTGTGTCTTTAATCTGAGATTTTGATCCAGAATTCAGAGACAGAAGAAAATACCATGCACACAAAGGCAATAGCCTATTGAGCAACACAATTCAGAGTCTCCCAAAATAAACCCTATGCTCGTGCATAGACTCTCCAGAGTGAATCCATTTCAGAAACCTTCCCACAGATTCCTATTTTGAGGATGTGAAAGCCATTGCTGTACGGCTAAGAAGCAATAGACTATAACTATTCAGAAAACTGAAGGAAGGCAGTTACACAATTAAAAATTCAAGGCTCTCTGGAAGATTATTAAAGTTTAAGCATCTTCCATAAGAAAATAAAGCAGTGCTTAGATAAGATATATATAATGTGATTGAAAAGTCTGATTTGCAGTTCCCCTTGTTGCTGTTTTAATGAGTCTGTCCATTTCCCTCCAGTATTTGTTAGAGAAAGTCAAATTGAGGGACACAAAATAATGTCTTGATATCATACTTTAGAAATGCCGGTAATTTCAGCTACAACATGACATATTACATTAACAAAACCATAAAATATTTAAAAGCAAAATAAAGGGACAACAATATAATAAGTTTCCATATCTCTTATCTCAAATGCTTGAGACTAAAAGTGTTTTGGATTTTAGATTTTTTTTTCAGATTTTGGAATACCTGTAGTTGCATATATGTACATAATGAGATATCTTGGAGATGGAATCCTAGTCTAAACATGAAATTCAATTCTGTTTCATATACACAAATCTTGGAGATAATTTCATTCAAAATAGTTTAATCATTGTGTGCATGAAACACAATTTGCATACATTGAACCACCAGAAATCAAAAGTGGTGCTATCTCAATCACCTATGTGGACAATTTATATTCTGGAATATTTTGGATTTCAGAATTCTGGATAAGCGATACTCAACTTATATTCATGTGGGAGACATACTTGCACAGAGTGGAGGGGGGAGGAGTTCCAACCTTTCTGTCTGTATTTTTTGATGGTCCAGGTCATTCTTATTGGGTAAGAGGTGGCCCTTTGGATGTATTATTAGAATATTAAACATGAAATTTGGCAAGAGTACTATTCTGCTTAGCGAAGACACAAAACAGAATTTTACATTGTTCTGTTATTGATAATGATAATGATATTCTGCCAGAAAGTCTTTAATTTTAAAATGAATGGCTGCAGCCATTTCTTTGTAAACAGCAACTGAAGTACCATTGAGAGATATCTTCTGACCAGCAATACCACTGCCTAAAAATGAATGATGCAAGAAAAACTTTAAGAATGCACAGAGGTTGTGTATTCCAATAATGTGTTGGTCATATTATAATCAGAGCTTACTGTAGCTTTAATCTTTACATTTTTAAATTGAATCAGAAGCATTGTGTGGTCTGAGCAGTGGGTAACTCAACCTGAGGTCCACTCTTGTTCAGATAATAATCCAACAATACATTAAAATGATTAAAATATTTTTGTTAATGTTTCCCACAATTCAGCTTCCAACTTACTATAATAAGTACTTCTAACTCCCTGTCTCTCAAAGTTCTTTAAACTGCATTTTATTTTAGTTTTCTGTTTCAATCTTAAGGTCGTTTAGCCTTCTTTTCTGATTCATGCCTCTGGAAATATAAGTCAACTAAAACCGTTATCAGAGGTGTTAATTTGGTCTTGAAGGAGAAGAATTAATTGGCATGAGAACTGCAAAAGGGAGCCATTTTTAAACAGGCAATGTAAAGTGTCACTTCTACAGTGCAGGAAAAATAGGTGAGCAAAAAATTGGTATGATTATAAAATTAATAGCCCTTTGGCAGTTATGCTGGGTTGCTATATTTTAATTTGAATATGTGTTCATTTAAAAATGTGTTAATTGCTTTTAATATTGTGTTTTTATTAATATGTTTTACATTTTATATAGTATACGTTTTATTCATTTGGTTGTTAGCCACTGACTCCAGTTTTAGTAGAAAAAGTGTGGTTTAAATCATTTTAAAAAGCAAGAATATGCAATTGTAAGCTAAAATTAGTTATATTTAAAATGTAGCAAAACGTTAGTTAATACTAGGGGTGTGCAATTTGGGTAAATACTGTGTTGTTTTCGGTGACCAAATTTCAACCCCCCCCCCCCAATCCATTTTTCAAGAGCCTCCCAAATTTGGGCAGGCAAAATTCCATTTTGTGATCCGGTAGCCAAAAGATCAGTTTTAACTTCAGGAAGATCTAACCCACTGGTGGCAATAGAGGAAATTCCAAAGCTCCCCTTTCTGTCATTTTTAGGGCATCAGTCTTAAGAAACCATTTTTTCTGAGATCGCTTCTCCTTACGTCCTTCAATAAGACCTGGATTAAGGCATCCGACTTAAGAAACCACTCTTTCTGGGATCGTTTGCCCTCAACACCCTTTCAATGAAGTTGAGTTAAGGCATCCTTTTTAAACACTTACTTCAGTGGGAGTCACACCACCTGAAGCCATTCTTTAAAAAAAAGATATATTGTAAATTCCCTCTTCATTTTATGGTGGCTTTAGATATAGCACGATACCTCTACCTCACATTTGAAGCTTGCCACGTGTGAAGGGCACTATCAGTGGCAGTTTCTTAAGTGTGTAGAAAGTAAACACTTATTTATTGCTAGGTAAAAAAGCAAGGTAAGCGATGCAGAGCTGTGAGCTGCACTGAGAATTAAGATACCAGAGGACTGGAGCATGATCTGTGTCTCCCAGAAGCCTGATTACAACAGAAAAATAGAAGCCCAGCTTGGCTAAAAGACATGTCATGGCTTTCTTCAGTTCTGATTGGCACAAAAGACAGGCTCACAGGGAAATCCCGTGTATGCAGCTGCCTCTCCCCGCTCCATGTGTAGCTGAATTAAACCAAACGTAGCCATGGTCATCAGCCGCATGGTCTGTTGTGACCAGAAAAAAATGGTGGTGGCATCCATTCTATTATGGCTGGCTGAAAGAGCCAAAAAAGCTGAATCAGCCGAAGCCTGTTTCGAGTAACATATCTGTGCACAAAACCCAGTTATACATATTTTCCTGGAAATCAAGATAATACATAATAAAGAAACTATTAGATTTCAGTTCCCACTAAACTTATGCCAATTTACCTCTGAATGCATTATTCATTTGTCAACAACTATAATGTTGCATGTTCCTCATCCCTTATATAACATAACCCCTTGCTATGTTTTTTAAAGGGTCTTGTAATACGTGCTGAGAAGGGCAACTTCTGTAATAACAAATAACCTTGAAACCCTTGTAGCCAGTGAATTTTTTTTAACTCTTATGGAAAATGATTATTAAATGCCCATTATTATTTCTCATGCAGTACTCAAATATTGTCTCTTCCCTTAAAGTTTTCATTTCCTACTTTTGCAGACCTGCATTAAACCTTCACAATTAAAGGAAATGTAGTACTGCAGAGATCAGTGTCAAGCTCAGTTACATTTAACTTCTTTATTAATGAATTGGAGGGAAGGGTAAGGAGCATATCAAGAACTATTGCAGATGATAATAAGTTAGTATACAGAAATACACTAGTAAAGACAGATACTGCTATTAATATAAAGAGACCTAAACAGCAACAAGCAGAAATCTAACCTGGAAAACACAAGCTGCTATGCAAATAGAATTACAATTTAGAACCTAAATATCAAATACATATTTTAAATTTCTTCATTCTAGAAATCCAGGACAAATAATGGAAGATATAGTAAAGGTATTGCTTTGAGGAATCATTTGATGCCTGGTATTCAGTTCTGACACAAGTGATATATACACTGAAATACTTATATAATTTAGAAGGAGTGTAGTTCATAGTGGATTTAAACAACCAAAAGACAAAATGGTTGGAAGACCAGGGTTGGAACAGTGAGATGACCAGGGCCATTGATACAATCGCTCCGGAACGCCCCCTCTCGAGTAACCGAGCTAAACCAGCCTCTTGGTTCACTGAGGAGCTGGCAGCGATGAAGCGAAAGAAGAGGAGGTTAGAGTGCGTGTGGCGCCAAAATCCCACCAATCCAGCCCAAACACATCTGAATGCCTTTCTAAGGTCCTATGATGTGGCAATAGCGGCGGCACAGAAAACATTTCTTGCCGCCAATATTGCATCTGCGAAGAATCGTCCAGCCGAGTTTTTCTGAGTTATCAGGGGTCTGTTAAACCCGCCGAAAAGTGAGGCCCCGGATAGCTCGGTGGCTCGCTGTGATGCATTTGCTCGATTCTTCGTGGATAAAATTGCATGGATTTGGTCGGATTTTGATGACATAATAACGGCAGTCTCTGTGGATGTAACGCGAGCATCTGCTTGTCCAGTTTTGTTGGATTCTTTTCAATTGGTTCAGTTTGAGGATGTGGACAGGATCCTTGAAGAGGTGCGACCTACCACATGCATCCTAGAGCCCTGCCCATCCTGGCTGATAAAAGAACGGGGTTTGGCAGAGTGGGTGAAGGTGATGGTTAACGCCTCCTTACAGGAAGGAAAGTTTCCAGCGAGCTTGAAACAAGCTATTATAAAACCGCTGTTGAAGAAACCATCACTGGATCCCACTCAATTCGACAACTATCAGCCAGTTTTCAATCTCCCCTATTTGGGCAGTCATGGAACGTGTGGTGGCAACACAACTCCAGGGGCTTCTGGTAGACACTGATTATCTAGATCCGGCACAGTCTGGCTTTAGGCCGGGACATGGAAGTGAGACAGCCTTGGTCGCCTTGGTAGATGATCTTCGCCGGGAACTGGACAGGGGGAGTGTGTCCCTGTTAGTTCTGCTGGACCTCTCAGCGGCCTTCGATACCATCAATCACGGTATCCTTCTGGGGCGCCTCGTGGACATGGGGCTCGGGGGCACTGCTCTGCAGTGGCTCTGATCCTTCCTTGAGGGACGGTCCCAGAAGGTGTTATTGGGTGACACCTGTTCGGCCCCACAACCATTGTTGTGTGGAGTCCCACAGGGTTCAAGCCTGTCCCCGATGTTATTTAACATCTACATGAAGCCACTGGGGGAGATCATTCTGAGTTTTGGAATGAGATGTTATCTCTACGCAGATGATGTCCAAATCTGTCACTCCTTCCCACCTGTCACCAAGAAGGCTGTCCAGACCTTGAACCGGTGCTTGGCTGCTATGTCGGACTGGATGAGAGCTAACAAATTGAAATTGAATCCAGACAAGACAGAGGTCCTACTGGTCAGTTGGAAGGCCGAACAGGGCATAGGGTTACAGCCTGTGTTAGACAGGGTTACACTCCCCCTGAAGACGCAGGTTCGCAGCTTGGGAGTGATCCTGGACTCATCGCTGAGCTTGGAATCCCAGGTCTCGGCGGTGGCCAGGAGAGCTTTTGCACAATTAAAACTTGTGCGCCAGCTGAGCCTGTACCTTGGGAAGTCGGATCTGGCCACGGTGGTCCACGCTCTTGTTACATCCTGATTAGATTACTGTAAAGCACTCTACGTGGGGTTGCCTTTGAAGACTGTTTGGAAACTCCAACTAGTCCAGCGAGAGGCGGCCAGATTGCTCACCGGAGCGTCATACAGGGAGCATACCACCTCCCTGTTGTGTCAGCTCCACTGGCTGCTGATCCAGTTCTGAGCACAATTTAAAGTGCTGGTTTTGACCTACAAAACCCTTTACGGTTCCGGCCCAGTGTATCTGTCCGAACAGATCTCCCTCTACGTCCCACCTCAAAGTCTAAGATCTTCTGGGGAGGCCCTGCTCTCGACCCGCCTCTATCACAAGTGAGATTGGCAGGGACGAGGGACAGAGCCTTCTCGATGGTGGCCCCTCACCTGTGGAATTCACTCCCCGGGGAAATTAGAACAGCGACATCCCTCCTTTCCTTCAGGAAAAAACTGAAAACATGGATTTGGGACCAGGCATTTGGACAATCGGGAAGATAAAGAAGGTTTTCGATGATGGACAGGAATTGACAAAGTGGAATGGAATTATGGAACTCTGAAAGATGAACGCTGAGCTTGAGATTAGTTTTTTATTGATTGTGTTTTTATTTTTATTGATTGTGTTACATACTGACTGTTTTAATTGTGATAATTGTTGATTGCTGGTTTTATATGTATATGTATTCTATGTAGGCATCAAATTGTGCCTTTTTTGTAAGCCGCCCTGAGTCCCCCCTCGGGGGTTGAGAAGGGCGGGGTAAAAGTACCCGAAATAAATAAATAAATAAAATTGGTTGTTGGGCACAAAGAGGATGTGACCATGGGGAATCAGTGTTGTGACTAGAGAGGTTGGGGAAGAACATCAAGTAGCTGTTTTCCTCTTTTTAAATTTTTGACAGGAATACTGTATCATGACACATATATTAAGAGGTAAATCTTTGTAGACTATCTCTCCCAATTCTATCCCTCCTAGAACCCATCTTTTAAGTGATGCAGTCTTTAAAATATGGCAATACCTTGGTGCATGGGAGGATCAGTGGAGATGCATCCACCCTTCCTCCTATCACTAGATTCCCTATAACAGGGAAATATTGTTCTTGTAGTGTGTCCAAAGACAGGAAAATAGTGGGACCCATCTCTACTGACACTGACATTCTCTCACAACACAAAAATGGCCATGTTGTGAGTGCTCTAACCATTGGAAAGTGGGCTGTGGATGGAGGGTTAATCTTTACTTGGTTGCAATGAATTCTAACTTCTGCAACTATCAAAAGTGAGTTATGATGGTGTACAGTACCTCATTCCAATTCACCAGTAGCATCCCAGAAATCATACTTTTACTTCCAATGAGTAGAAATGTCACATGTAGATGTCAAAATAATCGGATCAGCCTAGATATTATACACCTTTATTTGTTGTAGTAGTCATTTGTTGCTCTGCCTCCAATAGCACATTGAGTTGGGCAAAAAATTGGGCACTGATGAAAATCTGATTTGCATAAAAAAACAAAATAATATTACAACCTGTAGATAGTCTGAACCCGCATACTGCAATACTACTTGCTTAAGAAGTTATCAAAAAGATAGATCAGATTTGAAATCAATATTTCTCTGCTACAACAAACCTTGCATGAATAAAGTTTTTACCACTTGAAAATGTGCAGCATAATGTTTTTCATGATGACTACTAGATCCCTCTTTCAGGAAACAAACAGCTCCTAGACCCAATCATTTGCAAGGTAGTGACACCAAAACAAAAGCCCTAATGAGATAGTCTCCATTAGTTTTTAGATTTGTCTTTGGCTCAAATGGTTAGTAAAACTTGATATCATGATAACTCATTAAACAGCTTGTAACTATTCATGTAATTATAACATATTGCCATTGTGAAATATACTGTTTTAAAACTGTATCCCTCATTTGTAAACACCCTGTAGAAAAATAGTATAGGCAGTCCCTGAGTTACAAACATCTGATTTACAAATGGCTATGGGTTACAAATAAGGGTGAGACAAGAGTAGCTAAGAGAATTATGCCCCTAGGAAGGGAAATTCACTCCTGAAAGTGTTATTATGAGGAAAAGGTATATCCTATGAAGTTTTATCACCAATCCTTGTTTCTACAACAAGTCATTTTTTCAAAATCCATATGTGTGTGTGTGTGTGTGTGTGGTTGGAGTTACAGTTAAAATGTACCTGTTCCAACTTACATACAAATTCAGATTAAGAACAAATCTACAGAACCTATCTTGTTCATAACTTGGGGGATGCCTGTACTGATATTGTAGGCACCACATTGAAAACCTGAGGGTACTTTTTCTACAGATATGAATGTTATATTTTGTGTGTCATCTTTTTGGTTACTTCCATTTTTTTTTAAAAAAAATGCATTGCTCCACATAAGTCTAGTTAATTGGTGAATTCTTACTTAAATAATAATCTGCTTTAGGCAATGAAATTCTTAATATCCAACAACACATATGGCTTACAAGATTGCACCGTCTTGCCATTTTGTTGTATGTTAGCATAATTAACATTTTAATAAAATTTCAATCAGAACAATCTGTCAGAGAAACACATGCTGATTTAATTTCAGCTGGATTCTCTTTGGTTTGTTAATGTGTCATGCTAACAATACCATTCACCAGTAGCCTAGAGGGTTTTATAATAGCTATGTTATGGGTGAAATAAATACAGGCTTCAGGTTAAGTATGTTCTGAACATCTAATGATAAATGCCACCTTTTCTTTGGCAGAGGTCCCATGGAACTTAATGAAACTTGCTTCTGAATGGAAATGCAAAGAACTGTGAGTCTAATTGAAGTCAAAAGGACTTTCTACTAGGTTAGCACATGGACCTAAGTGTATTATGTACAATAGCTATCAGATAATTCATAACTGAAATTGTATTGTAGCTACAGTTTCTGCAGGGCCAACTATACAAAACAAGTATTTCTAGTTTGAATCTTGGTTTGGCAAATCAGTATGGGAACTTTTTCTGCATTCCCTATGAATGATGAAGAGGTTGATTACTAAGATGGTTTTTAAAGGCAGAAATGTTTTTTTTTAAAAAAAATGACAGAAGTAATAATAATACAAAACAGTTGCAGTGGCGCAATGGATGAAACCCTTGCGCTGCTGAACTGCTGACCTACTAACCTACAGGTGGATAGTTCAAATACGCGAGGGGTCTGAACTGGCTAGCTTTTGTGGCATCTTCAGATTCTATGATATGGCCACTCTATAATAAAGTTGCAAATTGAGTTTATGCATATACAGGATCATTCCACATGAGTTATGTCCTTCTACCAATACATAAAAGACATGTGTGCTACTGTAATTTCCCTAATGGAAGGCCAGCCAATGCATGTTTACCCAAAACTAAACCAGTTTCTTTCCATGTGACTTATTTATTCATTTTGTCAGCTTATATCCTACCTTTCTCATGTCCAGAACCTAAGGAAACTTACAAAATTTAAAATGAACTTTTAGCTGAAAATGAACTATAGGAAAAGTTAGCACATCGTTGAATTAATTTAAAATATATTTGAAGTATAATTTAAAACCATCCATAATAAAAGCAAGACACAACACTTTGAATACTATTCTACCATGTATTTCAACCCAGTCAAAAGCCTGTCTAAAATGTTTTTCAGAGGGTATTCTATAGTTTGAAAGAAGAAGTGTCCTCACCAAGTACATCGCATAACATGGTAGAGCTGAGCAAAAGCTCTTCTCCAAAGATCTTAAAAATTGAACTGGCTCATATGCAGAGATACAGTGTTGAACCCAAGCTGTATAGGGCTTTACAACACTTTGAATTTTGTCTAGAAACAGACTGGGAGCCAGTGATCTTGTTTCAATAGCAGAATTAAATGATGTTAGCAACGAGCCCTGGGTCATCAGCCTATCCCCAAGTTATTCCAGATGACTACATAGGATTGAGACCAGCAGCCATATTACCACAATATGTTCTGCCTTTACTTAATAACTTACAGTACATAAAAATAATAATTGTAATGTAATGCATGCTTTGTTTGTTTTGTTTTCATGCATTGTTTTGTTTTCATGCATCATTTTATCTTCTGCATTTTAAATCTTTTAAAAAACCTTTTACTCATACAAAAGATCCCAACCAAAAATAGGGTCTTGCACTTATGAAACTTAAAAGAAATTGTATTGTGCCAGAGGATATTTTGATTCATTAAACATGTCCAGTAATTAATGATTACTCTCTGGAGGGTTAACCTTTGAATGCATTCATTATTCCATTATTCCAATCTTTGCCTTTAGCTGTCCTCCCTTTTAGGGCTTGATGTCCTTCAACTTTGGCTTCTCTGTTGCTTTCTCCCAAGAGGCTTTTCTGCAGCCATGCTTTGATTTTCTTTTGCTCTTTAAGTCACTTGGCTTATAACCCATCTATCCTCCTTTTGTTCATCTGAGAACTGATGGCTCTCTACCAAAAGGTTGAATTCTCCAGAGATCTCTAAAGCCTCTCCTCTGTAAATAACCTCAATATACCACTGTGAGAGAGTTTTCTTTCTTTCTAAAGTAAGCTGGCAGTAAGTTTTGAAATTTATCTGTAGTTTTTCTTCCTCTTGCCTTTTTGTCATTTTGCTAAAGATGGTGAACCTTGAAATGGGTTCTCCAACTTTTTTTCCCCAGTTTTCCTTCTGAAAGGAATGTCAAGTGTTAAGAGGATCAGTTGTATGATTAAAGTGGAGGCTATTGGAAAGGCTGTTGTTCTTGTTGTGTGCCTTTTCTCCAAAAGTAAATAGCCCTTTTTTAAAGCCGGTTTATGTGGGATTGCTTTAAAATTGCTATTAGAAAGCTCCTACGGCCTTCTATAGAATGAAAAGTAATATAACTGTTTTTAATGTGCATATGTTTAAGACTTTTAAATAACTTTTGAAGGAGATTTTAAATGGTATACCTTGGTTGCAAGCAGTGATAATGATGATGATTTTGGCTTCTTGAATTTTAAATAGGTTTGTATTTGAAGTATGCATGCACCTGCACCATAGATTCAATGCAGTTTGATATCACTTTAACTGACATGACTAAATGCTATGGAGTTATAATTTTACAAGATCTTTATCCTTCACTACACCAAAGTGCTGGTGCTTCACCAAACTACAACTCACATTATTCCATAGCATTGAAGTGGTGTCCAACTGCAGTGATTCTACAGTGTAGATGCACCATATATTTTGACTGCATTGTCATATCCTTTTTGTACCTCTTTAACTGTCTTGGTTCAGTCTTAGAGAATTTTGCAATTTTCAGTTCAGTGAAATGTTAAAACTCTCTGTTAGTTCCCTCCCCCATGTCATGCTGAGCTGAGAAATTAAGAAGTAAACTTTGGATACTGTTGTTCAGAGGCATAGAGCAGTTGGAACTGGACATTTAGGGTTTTTGCAGTACTCTAAATGTTTCCCAGTCACCCAAGTCACTAGATGTTCCTCTACAGCCTTTTTCTTTAAGTCAAATTGTTTTACTCCAAAATGGAGCTTTGCTGCTCTTGATTTCCATAAGAAGTTTTGCATTTATTTTGTAATCTCCCACAACACCCCCCCCCCCCAAATTCACAGATTTCTCACAAAAGTCAGATATTTCATCAGCCAATTTTGCAGCCAAAAATTGTGTAAAATATACTGCCATAAAAGTGGGAGGAAAAGTTTTTCCCTGCGATTACCATCACATCCTGTCTCTGCTCTAGCAAGGAATTTAATATACCTCAACAAAGTACATTTTTTAGGATTCCTTATGATGGAACTATGGGTGCATCTACAGTGTAGAATTAATGCAATTTGTTACCACTTGAATTACTACAATTCAGTACTATGGAGTCATAGAAGCTTCATTTTAGAAGGTCTTTAACCTTCTTTGCTAAAGAGTGCTAGTGACTCACCAAACTATAGTTCTCATAATTCCATAACTTTGAGCCATGGCAATTGAAATTATGTTAAACTGCATTTATTCTACAGTGTATCTACTCTCCAGGATAGCTGATGTGGTATACATCAATATAATTGTGCAGTCACTTCTAAACTTAACTACATCTTACCAAACTATCCTACCATGACTTCTCTCGGGCTGAGACAATGTACAGAAAATAATTTTTAAATATGAAGAGTAATACATTCAAATACATGTGTAATTGAGCAGTAGTAGGATAATAGCTGCTGCACATCATTCTATTTATAGATCTTTAAAGTAACTTCCAAATCCTCAAGCTTGGGAAGTTCATTATCATCATGGCACAAGTTACAGATTACTTTACCATAGATCTAGTTGCATGGTACATTAAAATTGACATTTCTATCAACCCAAAGAATATATATAATGTAATAAGAAATGGACAAGCATTCTGTTTTGTTTGAACCCCATTTTCTTATTGAATTTAGAAACTAATAAAACTTCACTACCATTGTAATAGAAACTGTCCATCTCTTTTCTTGAGCACTGGAGTGTCTGCCTTGTTAGTGAATGGGCAGTGTTATTCCCACATGGGTAGTACTTTAGAATCACTTGCATTGGGAGATTTCATCTTTGTTTCACAGCAGCATTTGTTTTAATTCTTTTGCTCCTTACTCTCTTGACACCACTGTGGACTTCTTCAAATTGCATGCTTTCTCTGCAGGAAATGGACTAATCTTTTTTCTTCTCAAGGTCAAACTTCAGTTGAAACTGCCAGACTCACAGTGCACACAGAGAAAGGCTTTACATTTACAAAGTGCTGGCTAAACCATAACTAATCCTTACCAAGGGATGCAAGTAAATTTTCTGGAGCAGATGGTATCCATTCATCTCAGAAATATTAATTAATAAGTAACAGTTTATGTAGAAATCCTAGTTAGTAATAAGCTGCCCTCCTTTCCCAGAATGCAGTGCTTATGTACTTTCCAAGGAACTGTTGCTGTTGTGGGACCATACTTTACATACATATGAGTGAAATCATGCAACAAGTGCTGTTGAAAATACCAAGGAGAAATGGAAAACACAAATGCCTTGAAAACTCTCATGGCTCAAAAAATGTGCTGGCTGTTGAGGGAGTTAATTGCTCAATATTGCACATTGCTCATGGGGTTTGTGTCAAGCTTCAAGGCTTAAACTAGATGCTTTGAGGGCTGGGACTAGACTGACAACTTATTGTGAATTATATATATGCTAATGCCTAATGACCCTCTTCAGGCCAGAAGGGATAAGTATTGTACAACCTTAAGTCCTTGAAATTGGCAGGTACTATAAAATTGTCTGCCATTGTCTGGCCCCCGTTAGATTCAGTAGCAAAGAGAAAGTACATAGTGAGGAAATTGCATATCTAATAGAGGATGAGCATGTGTGTTGCCTACTAGTGCACAACTAAGGGTCTATCTATCTGGGCAAAAGGGTCCATCTATCTGGGCAAAACCCCAGTTGGACCAGAAGTCACTCCTGTTCATCCAGGTGACACCCAGGGATTTCCAGCCCACAGGTTAAAATCAGTTAATATGATTTTTATTGTATGTTAGCAGAAGTCAGGGAATGTTCTGGAGATTCCCTGAAACTCTGGAGCAGCTCTGTTCTTTGAGATTGGTGTGAACAGTTGTATTAGTTCTAATTTCAACTGACCTAGCTGTTCACACGAATCAGTACCACCATTCTATTTTCTCTGTACTTCATGGCACAGAAAAAGGGAGTGCTATTTACATTTTATGGGTTTTTCATTGTGACAGCAGTCATGGAGCTCTAGAGAGCTCCTGGTCCTTCTGAGGACCCCCTCCTTTCTCCAAGTTGTGTGGCAATAGCAAAGGAACTTGATGATGATTATGAACTCTCTGGAGTTCCATGGCTGCTGTCACAGTGGCAACAATGGAAAAGGTAAGGGTGACCATCTAGTGGAGCTCAAGCAGGTTCAGTCTGACTGGGCAGTTAGGATTGTGCTCTCACCACTGCTGTGATTTGGTAGCAGAGAGGTAAAAACACCTCTGCAGAATCTGGGGCCAGTCCAAAGCAACAATGCTTTGGATCATTTCAGGATGTAGGTGCCTAAGTTGACGGGCCCTTAAAGATTGGAGGAGCAGGAATAAAAGAAAGTGAGATCAATCTTGAGAAAATTAATCTATATCCCAGGAAGAAAAAGAACATTTGGGGCCAATAGGAAATCCTTTGGGAACTTACTTTCCTGTCTTTTCCTTTATTGCACTATGTGGGCATATAATTGAATGTGTATGACTGCTTGGATAATTCTCTACTTACATCAGTTCCTTGCTCAACTTATTTCTTGGGTTGCTAAATCCATATTCAGGCATGACATTACTTGAAGTTATACAAACCTTGAAGTGACCCCCCATGCTATGCTTTAAATGACAAATATAATTTACTAATGAATGTATGTTCAGGTTGAGACAGTTTTGAAGATATAGCCATGGGGTATGTTTTTGTATCAAAAGGAAAGGAGATGGAGGAATCAGTAGCACCTTTGACTAACTAATTTATCGAACCTTTGTGGACATAAATACACTTCCTCAGATGCATTGATACAGTACAGTATTCAAATCACATTGGAAGATGTAAGCACAGGCCCATAGCTGTGGGGGTAAAGTCAGAAAGTTATGGAGTAGAGAAAATGTCAATTGTGACTGTGGCTAAAAAGCAAAGAGATGTGTAGGTTACTATAGGTCTGTGAAGCAGATGGCCTGTTAATTGTCTCAATGTAATTAGAAGGTTCTATATGGGGCAACAGGAAACAACCCTTTCTCAGCAGAAGCTCTCCCTCTACAGTTTAAGGAGTAGACAAACACCAATTGTCTTTGTAGCAGAAAGACAACTGTATTGTAAAGAATATTTACAATACAGGAACTCTTCTCAGTCCTTTCTGCCAGAAACTCCCAAGCAGTTGACCACTTCTTACTTGCAAAAGCTTTCTCCTTCTTCTTCAGGAACTTTGCAGCTTTCTCTTAAACACACTCCTCCAACAACAGACTCTCCAAACCTTCAACATAAACCCTCCAAAACCAACACTCAAACAAAACAGAAGCTTTGTACTCCTTTAGTACTTTTACAACTATTCCATCCTTGCTGCAAATTACATAGGATTAACCAGGTGGGTTGATTGTCATTACTTACAGCTTGCTTAGGTCTGATTCTTACATTTACTTATATTCACTTAAGACAGGACATACTTTAAAATGCCAACATTAATTTTGCAGTGTCAAAGCAATAAATTTTGCTTACTGAAAAGCTCATTGAAATAAGGGACTTAGGTGGAGCTTTATCACCAATCCTTGATTCCACAACAAGACATTTTTTCAGATTCCAATTATCACAAGGACAGAAAGTGAGCTGAAATCTTCTAAGAAGGGGCACAGACAGCAAAACAAACCCTTCACTATGCTATCTAAAGCTAAAAAATGTTTTGGCTAGAGTTACACTTAAAATTGTGCATGTTCCGACCTACATACAAATTCAACCTAAGAACAAATCTACAGAACCTATCTTGTTCGTAACTTGGGGTCTGTCTGTATTAAAATATATAGTCTACCAAGAAACCAGTATCTCTGCTCACATCTTGGAATATGTCAATATATTACCATTCATATGTTTCTTAAAATACCTTTGAAATTTTGTTCTCTTCTAAAATGGCTATCTCAAGATCAGTGACCCTGTTTCCAAGGGTATGGTGTTGTTTTTTAAAATCTAATACCACATTTATTCTTATTTGTTTTCTTGCAAAGCAGAAAGGGTGCACATCTGTATTTGTACAAGGGCATTGACCCTATGTTCACATGTATATGGGACTTTTTAAAAAAGATGAGCAGTTGTTTAAGTATGAGGGCCTTAACTCACTAACACTGAGGCATGACAATTGGCTGATTTCTGTGGTTGACAAACAGGAATACCATGATTCCAAAGTAGCAGGTAAGATCATAATATGACCCTATTGAAGTTCAAAGGCAGGACATGAATGCAACAGTTATTTCTCTTTATTTTTCCCTATTGACTAGGACTTGTTTGGAGCTTCATCACAATTTAATAGCACAGTTTTCTTAGTATCCTCTTTGGCTTAAGAAATATAGCATTTTAACCATGTTGTTAAGGTCTTAATAACAAAAACAACAATCTTATACCATCATCACAAACTTTTTTATGTAATGTTGTTAAGTGCACAGGCCGTAGTGTTTTTGTGTATACAGAATGAAAGTGAGGGTAGTTGACAAGGGATTGCGAATGAAAATAATTAAACCCGTTCTTTTGATATTATCGGGTTCCTTCAGGGGGATTCAAATTATCTTTGAATGCAAAACATGAACCTTATTCCTTGGTGAAAATAGATTTCCTTTTCCCCAAGCTGTTATGAAAAACATCAGTACATTTTTTATTTGCTGCTTGTGCAAGATGGCATTTAATAAAATAGTTTTGTTGGAAATGAGGTCAATGCAGCCAGTAGCAAAGTACAGATCCTCCCACAATCACCAAAGCAATGCATCAGTTCAGTTTGAAGTATGTGCAGCACTGCTTCTCTCCTGAGTAATTAGAATTATTGTCTAATTACCTATTCTCCTTCTTTTTACAGAGTTATTAGCCTGACTCCTTAATAGAAGCTGCATAAATAATATCACTGAAATAGCCAAAAAGTGGCAGTGAACGGAAGGCTTGCATATTTCAAAAGTAACAGTACTGCTCTACTGGAAATTATTCAAATTGGGAGGGAGTTATCATTCAGCACAGTCAAAATGGCCATTGTTCGAACTAGAAAATAAACTGAACTTTAAAAACTGATGTGCAAGTATTTATCTTCTGATTGATGCTGTTGGCATTTTTCCTACTTTGTAATTGCAGTCTTTCAAAGCCTGCAACACTAAACAGCTACTAAGAAGTAATGCATATTGATTTTAGTGCAGTTAACTTCCAAGTTCCCTGTCTCTACCCCTTTTCAAAAGATTTCACCTCACTTTCTGATAATAGCCTTTTGAAAAAAATTGCTTGTTATGGAAACAAGTGTGGTGATAAAGCTTCAGTGGAGACACCTTTTCCCACAAAACTCTTTCAGTAGTGAATTTCCCTTCCTAGGGGTAGATTTTTCTTTCACTTCTTGTTGTCTTATCCAGTTCTTTACTATGAGTCATTTGTATATCAGATGTTTGCAACTCCCTGACTGCCTGTGTACAGCAGTGTAGATCCAGACAGAATTAATTTGTTGGATCTTTGTGCTAAGTGGTCAATGTAGATGTGCCCACAGTCCTACAAAAGAGAGTTTGATGCTAGGGGGGGTTTGCTGAGGAATTGAATTCTCCATCTGTGGTTACACTGATTGAAGAAGTTTCATTAACACAGTAATACCTTTGGATACAATCTTGTATGTAATGGAGGAAATGCATTTAATAGTCTATCCATTATATTGCTCAAATATCAGATTTTGCAAATACCACTAATATTAAACTATCAAGTTTTCTGAAAACTTGGAATGCTGAGGTTGCTACTGTTCACACAGCAGTTGTGCAGGGAAGGATTACAAAGAAACACCTAAAACATCAGACAAGTAAAGCGAACACAGAAATAATTGATACAACTTCTTATTTTTTGAAGAATGACCAAATAGCTGAGTTAAGTGCTATATATAACCAATTGTAGTGGAAGTATAATTGATCTTGCAGAAATATGTATTTATACAATACCTCTTCATCTCAGGATAAGTTTGTAATGTACCAGTAATGCTACGACACTAGTTTTCAGCATGGAATTTCTACAACTGTTTAATTAATTCTACACTTCAATACAAAGCTTTGATTTATAAGTTCTTGGTGGCACTTGGAACAGAAGTGGCAGCTTTATCAATCAGAACTGTGCTGCTGTGATCAACATTATAAACACTTATCTAATTTAAGAAGGACTCAAAAAACCCTCCTTCTAGTGGAGCAATACAAGTAGGAAACTATTTAAAAAACACTTAAACACCTGTTTTTAGATGAGTAGTATTAGAAGAAGGTTTGCACTTTAAGATTCAGTATTCATAAATCCAAAAATAAAACCCACATGCTTGAAAATAAATTATTTCCTTTTTACCTTGCTGTCTTTAACTACACAAATAGTCTTATGGACTTTTTAATATTCAGGATAAAAGTCATTAGCATTTCTGAATTCTCAGCAGTTGGTTTCAGTGCAGAAGATAATTTTAGAATTATTGGGTAGGATTCTATTCAAAGAAGACAGAGCATAACATTTCAATGGAAAAATTATGGTGTTTACTGGAAGATGAAAACAAAGGGAACCCAGTGAATTGAGAAGGTGGAGGTCCCAAACATGAGGAAAACAGAAAACTTCCCAGGAGCCTTAGCACAGTGTTACAAAACAATTCGACCTGGAAGTGCTGGATAGCACCTTCAATGATGTCATAAAAATAATTATGCCAGTGTAATTTCTACTCTCAGTTATAGAAGAGTCCAAAGTTGTGCAGATGCTCCAAAGAGTTATCAGGTACTGTGGTTCAGATGTAGCACATTTAAAACTTTGCTTTCCATAGGAGAGAAGAAATAATTAGTTACTTCAAATTAAGCTGTGTCACATGTGCTAAACTTAAGTTTGTTTTTAAGGCTGACTCTGCACTGTGGAATTAATGCAGTTTGATAGCACTGCCATGGCTCAATTCTATAGCACCCTGGAATTTATATTTTGGTGAGCAACCACAGATAAAGTTATTTTGTGAATCTGATTCCATAGCATTGAGCCATGACAGTTAACCTGACGTCAAACCATGTTAGTTTTACAATGTAGATACACCCCAAGTCTTACTTCTCTTCAAATATACATACAGCAAATATAAAAAGAGTAAATCAAGCCTGAACTTTTCATAGAAACCAAGATACTAAGCTGAAACTGTCATACTTTGGCCATTTCATGATAAGAAATGACTCACTAGGAAAGACAATAATGCTTGGGAAGGTTAGAAGCAGTAGGAAAAGAGGAAGAACATGTTGCAGATGAATAGACTCAATGAAGGAAGTCACAGCCCTGAGTCTCCAAGACCTGATCAGACCTGCTTATTAGACATGGTTAGGTTCCGTTGAAATCTTCAGAATCTTCTGAAAGATTTGCTTTTTGAAGCAATTTTGAAGTTTTTAAGCAAACCGGATGTCCTTTTGACCTTCCAAAGTTTTTTCTGCCATTTCTCTTATGAATCAGTAAGTGAGTCAGCATTTACCCACTTCTGGTCTCTGGCCTCACTTCAAGAGGCTCTCCTCCTGCCTATCACCGGCCCCTGGGTGTGCACTCTCAGCCCTCTTTCCCCTGCGGGCTTACCAACAGCACCTCTCCCCCAGTGTTGGGAAGCCTTTGGCTGAGTGAAGCGGTTGGCAAGTGTGCCCTCTGCTGCTTCCTGCCTCCTTCCTCATGCTTCTTCTGTCCTTTCTGGGCCCAGCTGGGGCTTGCTGCTCCCGAAGGTCGCCTTTGGCCTCGTTCCTCACTCTGGCCTGCACTGGGCAAGGAGGACACAGAGGGTGCAGCACTCACAGAGACCTGCCTGCCTTCCTGCCTGCCTAAACTTCCTGGGCCAGGAGGTTAAAACTATTATTATTATTATTATTATTATTATTATTATTATTATTATTGAGGCTAGGTGACCATCTAGAGTCTGGGCAAGCATTTTAAAACGGAGTGGGGAATCTCCTCTCTCTCCCTCTTCCCCCTCCTTCTCCCTGGGATCAATGGCAAGCATTTTAAAATGGAGTGGGGAATCTCCCCTCTCCCCCCCTTCTCCCTGAGATCAGTGGCAAGCATTTTAAAACTGAGTGGAGAATCTCCTCTCTTCCCCCTCCTTCCCCCTGGGATCAGTAGCAAGCATTTTAAAATGGAGTGGGGAGTCCCCCCCCTCTCTCTCTCTCTTTCCCCCTCCTTCTGCCTGGGATAGCTAGGTTATGCCAGAGAAGCCGTTTTAAACCGTTTTAAACCAGAGTGGATGAATTTCCTCCCTTTGCTCCCCCCCCCCCTTCTGGAGTAAAACAACTACTTTCAAAGTAAAGATCACCCAGTGAAACAGGAAATAATACTGTTAAACCATTAACGAACGATTCAGAAGTCTGGGAAGTTTTGAAAAGGTTTGAACTTTTTTTTCATTGAAAATCAGAATTGACTTTAGATCCCAATCACCAGCGCCCCCTTCATCCGAAACGAGTTTTGAACCATTTTTTTTATCAACCAAGCCTACTGCTTATGATAGGGTTATTTGGAGGTTGTTCATCCATGGGATCTCAATAAGTTAAAGTCAAATTTACAGCAATTAACAACAACTGTACATATACATGGAGTTGTGGCACAAGTGCTAATTATGATTACAAAAACTAGTAAAACATCCCTTCCAGGAGTCTAAAGTGTGTTGTTCCAAGTAATTCTCTAGCTGAATATTTAATTGATGATACTGATAGTAAAAACTTTTATTGTTTTTGTGCTGTTTCAGATTATATGAACCACGTAAAAGACAGGAAAAGCACAACCTATTTTCCTCCCAATCTCTGATGACATTTTTTATTTTGACATTCAGCAAGCAACTTTGGAAGCTAATAAGTTATTCCTTCTCAAAGCTTTTGTGTCATCATACTGGGAAATAGAAATCACCCACATGTGTCGCTCAGAAGTTATTTCAGTAACACATCATTTACAGATCCTTGTCATAGCCTTCCTTGACAATAGGAGGAACTTCTTTCCATCTCAATGCTTGCACTTTCATTTTCCTTGCTCACCAATCAGAAGCTGAACAGATATTCAGCTGTTGTCTGGTAAGCTTACTAAAAGTAAGGCGGTGGTCAGATATGGAGACACAAGTTAGACAGTAACTTTAGTAGTTGATATAGAATATTAGTGATTGTTCTCTTCAGAACATGACGAAGAACTCAAATTTATTCCATTCCCAGAAAACAGCTACAGTTTTTAGGCACCCCAATTTCTTCTAACCCAGTCTTCTAGACTGGGTCTTTCAAAAAGTATCAGTTTGTTCTGACATCAACACACATCATGAAAAAGTTCAGTCTTCAGTTGCTTTTAGTTATTAACAAACCTTATCATCTTTTTAGGGCATGTGTAGGCTGTATTCATTGTATAAATCTTCAGATGATTTTACATTTCATACTGTTTTCATAAGTTGTCTTTTATATTCCTTGTACATTCCTATGGATATTCCAAAATATCCATAGGTTTAGAAACACCAGGTGTTTCAGTGAGTGCACATCATTCATAAGCAGCTTGAGACATGTGTCCTCTTCACCATCCCATTACTCTGGGTAAGGATTGGTTATAAAACTACCCTTCTGTGCATTAAAGCACTTTTATGCACAGAGAAAACTTAGCAATGAATACTCTTCAGCAACAAAAAAGATTTTTGGCAATAAATACACACATGCACAAGCCATTATAAACAACTTCATAGATTTTTTTTACTGGAGATTCCTCGGTTGCATTTCAGAACAAATTTCTATGGGCAGTGCAGATACATAGGGGAAACAAAAATCTTATCTCCTCTTCTACCCACATGATTATTTATTCTTCAAAATTGAAATCACCCATATCCAATTTGGACACAGAGTTAAGTACCTGGGATAGGCCCTTTAAAATCTGGGCTAAAATACCAGCAACCTGAAGTTGGTATTCTGTTCATTAGCAACAACTCTGTCTATGTATATGTGCTTCAAAATTGACTTATGGTGATCCCAGGAATTTCATAGGATTTTTCTTAGGTAAGAAATACTCTGAGGTGGTTTTGCTAGTTTCTTTCTCTGAAATATAACCTATAGCACCTGCTATTTATTGGTGGTCTACCATCAAAATACTAACTAGAGCTATCCCTGCTTAGTTTCTAAGATCATATGGGACCTGGTGACTAAGGTATTTAAGCCTAGTCTCAACTAGAATAGGATCAGTATATGAATGGTGAAGCAACAGGTATATAGCTCTGTTTTAATCAGGTTAACAATAGGGTTTAAACCTTGGTGTCCTACTGAGATGGAGGTCACCAGCTGTCACTTTTTGCATGTCTCCTCAGCTTTAGTACAACATTTTTTTCATTTGAATGCTGATGCTCATATCAAAGTAGTAACCGTGATAATGATAGCAGGAAAAATGAAACATAAGATTATTATTATTACTTCTGCTGCTGCTACTACTACTACTACTACTGAAGGAACTAGCGGAAGTCATTTCGGAACCATTGGCAACCATCTTTGAGAGTTCTTGGAGAACGGAAGAAGTTCCAGCAGATTGGAGGAGGGCCAATGTGGTCCCAATCTTCAAGAAGGGAAAAAAGGATGACCCAAACAACTACCGTCCGGTCAGCCTCACGTCGATACCGGGCAAGATTCTGGAAAAGATTGTTAAGGAAGTGGTCTGCAAACACTTCGAAATAAATGCAGTCATCGCTAATAGTCAACATGGATTTATCAAAAACAAGTCATGCCAGACTAATCTGATCTCTTTCTTCGATAGAGCTACAAGCTGGGTAGATGCGGGGAATGCCGTGGATGTAGCGTACCTGGATTTCAGTAAGGCCTTCGACAAGGTCCCCCATGACCTTCTGGCAAGGAAACTAGTCCAATGTGGGCTAGGCAAAACTACGGTGAGGTGGATCTGTAATTGGTTAAGTGGACGAACACAGAGAGTGCTCACTAATGCTTCCTCTTCATCTTGGAAAGAAGTGACAAGTGGAGTGCCGCAGGGTTCCATCCTGGGCCCGGTCCTGTTCAACATCTTTATTAACGACTTAGATGAAGGGCTAGAAGGCATGATCATCAAGTTTGCAGACGACACCAAATTGGGAGGGATAGCCAATACTCCAGAGGACAGGAGCAGGATTCAAAACGATCTGGACAGATTAGAGAGATGGGCCAAAACTAACAAAATGAAGTTCAACAGTGACAAATGCAAGATACTCCACTTTGGCAGAAAAAATGAAATGCAAAGATACAGAATGGGTGACGCCTGGCTCGAGAGCAGTACGTGTGAAAAAGATCTTGGAGTCCTCGTGGACAACAAGTTAAACATGAGCCAACAATGTGATGTGGCGGCAAAAAAAGCCAATGGGATTTTGGCCTGCATCAATAGGAGCATAGTGTCTAGATCTAAGGAAGTAATGCTACCCCTCTATTCTGCTTTTGTTAGACCACATCTGGAATATTGTGTCCAATTCTGGGCACCACAATTCAAGAGAGATATTGACAAGCTGGAATGTGTCCAGAGGAGGGCGACTAAAATGATCAAGGGTCTGGAGAACAAGCCCTATGAGGAGCGGCTTAGGGAACTGGGCATGTTTAGCCTGAAGAAGAGAAGGCTGAGAGGAGATATGATAGCCATGTATAAATATGTGAGAGGAAGCCACAGGGAGGAGGGAGCAAGCTTGTTTTCTGCTTCCTTGGAGACTAGGACGCGGAACAATGGCTTCAAACTGCAAGAGAGGAGATTCCATCTGAACATGAGGAAGAACTTCCTGACTGTGAGAGCCGTTCAGCAGTGGAACTCTCTGCCCCGGAGTGTGGTGGAGGCTCCTTCTTTGGAAGCTTTTAAGCAGAGGCTGGATGGCCATTTGTCAGGGGTGATTTGAATGCAATATTCCTGCTTCTTGGCAGGGGGTTGGACTGGATGGCCCATGAGGTCTCTTCCAACTCTTTGATTCTATGATTCTATGATTCTATGATTCAACTACTACTACAGTGTTCCCTCACTTATCATGGGAGTTCCACTCCAGGACCATCCACAATAAGTGAAAATCCATGAAGTAGGGATGATATATTAATTTTAATATTTATACATTATATAATTCAGATATGTGCATTACTTGCTTTGATAATTTGGAGTTTATGGCAGTGTAGAAGAAGCCTGGTTTTGTGGGATTCTTTCCGGCTTGTTCATCCTGATGACGTGAAGGGGGTTCTTGAGGCTGTGAGGGCGACCACATCGGCTCTGGACCCCTGCCCTTCTTGGCTAATTAAATCGATTTGATTGGTTTGTATTGATCATCAATGCTTCATTGGAGCAGGGGCCATTTCCATCTGGTCTGAAACAGGCAGTGGTTAGACCAATCCTGAAAAAGGCCTCCCTTGACTCCATGGTTTTGAACAAGTACAGACCAATCTCTAACCTCCCTTTTTTGGGCAAGGTACTGGAGCAGGTGGTCGCCTCTCAGCTCCAGGGATTCCCAGAGGACATCGATTGCCTGGATCAGTCGCAGTCTGGGTTTAGGCCTGGTCACAGCACCAAGATGGCTTTGGTCGCCTTGGTGGATGACCTCCGCAGGGAACTTTACAGGGGGAGTGTGACTCTGTTGGTTCTCTTGAACATCTCAGCGGCTTTCAATACCATCGACTATGGTATCCTTCTGGGACGGCTCTCCGGGATGGGTCTTGGGGGCACGGCTCTGTCGTGGCTCCGGTCCTTCCTGAAGGGTTGCTCCCAGATGGTGAAGCTGGGGGATACCTGCTCGGACCCCTGGCCTTTGACCTGTGGGGTCCCGCAAGATTCCATTCTGTCCCCCATGCTTTTTAACATCTACATTAAACGGCTGGGAGAGGTCATCCAGAGTTTTGGAGTTGGGTGCCATCTCTACGCAGATGATGCCCAAGTCTATTACTCCTTTCCACCTAATTCCAAGGAAGCCCCTCTGGTGCTGGATGAGTGCCTGACTGCTGTGACTGTCTGGATGAGGATGAATAAGCTGAGGATCAATCTTGACAAGACAGAGGTCTTCCTGGTCGATTGTAAGCAGGATCGGGGTATAGAGTGGCAACCTGTGCTTGATGGGGTTGCACTCCACCTGGAGTCACAGGTCCGCAGCTTGGGTGTCCTCCTAGACTCATCGCTAACCCCAGGCGTCGGCGGTGACTGGGAGGGCCTTCACACAACTAAAACTCGTGTGCCAACTGCGACCGTACCTCGTGAAGTCGGATCTGGCCATGGTGGTCCACGCCTTAGTCACCTCTAGATTGGATTACTGCAATGCACTCTACATGGGGCTGCCCTTGAAGATGGGAGGCAGGTTACTAACTGGAGCGATTTACAGGGAGTAGTCAACCTCCCTGTTTAAGGAGCTCCATTGTTTGCCATTCATCTTCCCATCCCAATTCAAGGTGCAGGTTTTACCTACAAAGCCCTGAACGGTTTGGGACCCACCTACCTGCGTGACCGCATTTCTGTTTACGAACCCATGCAATCTCTTTGATCATCTGGAGAGGACCCGCTCTCTCTTCTGCCCCCTTCACAGGCACGATTGGGGATGAGGGAGAGGGCCTTCTCTATTGTGCCCCCCCCCCCCGACTCTGGAACTCACTCCCTAAAGATATCAGACAGGCCCTCACTTTGGCAGTCTGTAGGAGGAGCTTGAAAATGTGGCTTCCCTGAATAAAGGAAATAATACCCAATCTGACCAATATCCTTCTATATGTCCTATGAAGCATTTTATCTATCCGTTGGATTGATCTCCCTAAATCACTCTCTAAACCCCCCATGTTTAGACATACCCTACTCTGTACATGCCCAATGTTATAAAAATTTAATCTATTACATCTGGTCCTGCCATGGTGTCTTAAATCTCTTGTGTGTTATTGCTTATATGTTTGGTTATATTTTTATATTGTTTTATTTGCTTGTTTTGCTTTGTTGATGTACTGTTTTATTTGTATTTGACGGGCTTGGCCTCATGTAAGCCATCCTGAGTCCCTTCAGGGAGATGGTATGAAGAAAGTTCTTCTTCTTCTTCTTCTTCTTCTTCTTCTTCTTCTTCTTATTATTATTATTATTATTATTATTATTATTATTATTAGGTCTGTGCAGGGATACAACTGTCTTCCAGTTTACCTTTCTCCTGCATTTTGATTTTTGAAGCCTATTATGCTTTCCATATTAAAATATTTGCAAATTTTGCAATTAACCCACTCTTAGCTCACAACTTAAGACCTCATCACATGGATAATGGAGAAAGGCTGGGAGTTTCAGAAAAACATCTATTTCTGTTTTATTGACTATTCTAAAGCCTTTGACTGTGTGGATAATAATAAATTCTGGCAAGTTCTTGGTGGTATGGGGATACCAAATCACCTTGTCTCTCTCTCCTGAGGAATCTGTATAAGGACCAAGTAGCAACATTAAGAACTGACCATGGAACAGCAGACTGGTTCAAGATTGGGAAAGGCATATGGCAGGGTTGTATACTCTCACCCAACCTATTCAACTTGTATACAGAACACATCATGTGATGTGTGGGGCTTGATGAATGCAAGGTTGGGGTGAAAATTGCTGGAAGAAACATTAACAACCTTAGATATGCAGATGATCCCACTTTGGTGGCCAAAAGCAAGGAGGAGCTGAGTAGTCTTCTAATCAAAGTGAAAGAAGAAAGTGCAAAAGCTGGGTTGCAGTTAAACATCAAAACAACTAAGATTCTGGCAACCGAACTGATTGACAACTGGGAAATAGAAGGAGAAAACATGGAGGCAGTGACAGACTTTGTATTTATAGGTGCAAATATTACTGCAGACACAGACTGCAACCAGGAAATCAGAAAACGTTTACTTCTTGGGTGGAGAGCAATGACCCATCTCAGTAAAATAGTGAAGAGTAGAGACATCACACTGGCAACTAAGATCCGCACAGTAAAAGCAATGGTATTCCCCATAGTCACCTACGGATGTGAGAGCTGGACCATAAGGAAGGCTGAATGAAGGAAGATAGATGCATTTGAACTGTGGTGTTGGAGGAAAATTCTGAGATTGCCTTGGACCAGTGGTTCTCAACCTGGGGTCCCCAGATGCTTTTGGCCTTCAACTCCCAGAAATCCTAACATCTGGTAAACTGGCTGGGAATTTTGGGAGTTGTAGGCCAAAAACATCTGGGGACCCCAGGTTGAGAAGCACTGCTTTGGACCATGAGAAGATCCAACCAGTCTATACTTCAGGAAATAAAGCCTGACAGCTTATTGGAAGGAAGGATATTAGAGACAAAGATGAAGTACATTTGCCACATCATGAGAAGACAGGAAAGCTTAGAGAAGATGATGATGCTTGGGAAAATGGAAGGAAGAAGAAAGAGGGGCTGATCAAGGGCAAGTTGGGTAGATGGTATCCTTGAAGTGACTGGCTTGACTCTGAAGGAGCTGGGGGTGATGCACGGCCGACAGGAAGCTCTGCCGTGGGCTGGTCCATGAGGTCATGTAGAGTCAGAAGTGACTAAATGAATAAACAACAACAACAACACATGGGCAAAAAGCCCCATCCTAGGATGCTGCTGAGATGCAGCCAAGATGGAGCCTGCCAGAGTCCATCACATGACACAGGTCTACTTCCAGCAGGGCTCCATCCCAGCTCTGTGCACACTGCATCCCAACATCGTGCTAAGTGGCATCCCTGAGAACATGAGTGACTGGTTGCCCATGTTCTAATGTAAGCCAGGGACAGTATGCGATTAAACAAGGGACAGACGGGTTTTCATGTGTGATGGTAAGGGAGCAATGTGGGGCACTACTCAGTGGTTTACCCCACTGCCCTACGAATTTGTTCCACTGCCCTATGGATATCCCTGCTGTCCCCAGAATTAAAAACTTCCATGTGATAAGGTCCCTAGGACCAATCCTGTAATCCAGAGTTAATCACCACTGTCTATCTGTTGAATTATGTTAGCTCCTAGAGTCATCTCTCTAAAATTGTGAGCATTTGTTGTTAAGTTACGGGATTTTATTTTCTTTTGAAAATATTCAGTCAATGATTGCTTGCCATTTCCTTCACGAAAAATATATTGCGCATTAGAAATTTAATGACATTCTTCCATCATTTTTTGCCATAAACATGGTGATACACAGTCATTGTGTAAGCAAGTGAGCATGATTTAGTGTGAGGTTTTTTTGCTTCTAAGGATGAAAATTATCAAGTAAAGATTTAGAAAAAAAGAAGGCACCATTAAGTGTGCTCATCTAAATGATAATAGAGCTGACTGGAACATGTCCTTTCTTTTTAAAGGGTTTCTTCAAATTGGGTGCCATTTTCTGTAGAACTATAAATAATCTTTTGGATATTTGAAAAATCAGAAGCAAACTTCGATTGCATAGGGTTTTTCTTTTAAAGAAGAGCAATGCAATATAATTTCCATTTTTTCTGAAAACAGCCAGTGTGCCTTAGCAATTTTTTTCTAACCTAGGGTCAATTATTCAGATGAAATATATTTACCATGGTCCTAGAATAAAGTAATCTGACCAATTTAGTATGCATAGAATCATTCAGGAATATGGCTTCATAGTAAGATAGGAAGTGAGAAGATTTAGCACAATCCAAAGATAAATAATACAATGCTTGTTAAAAGTTTCAGTTGTTATCATATCTGTCTTCTACGGATATAGCAATATATTCAACATATAGACCAATCACTTATTTTTTCTTCCATTTTAAATAATTAATTATATTTGCCACCACTACTCTTATTTATTTATTTATTTACTGTATTTATATACCACCTTTCTTACTCCTGGGGGTACTCAAGGCAGTTTACAACTTACTGATGGCAAAAATTCAATGCCAACATATAATCCACAAGGAAATCATAACAACTAATTGCTACATATAACTATGAACTTAAAATCAATTAAAACCATTGACACAAGGCATACATAAAATTTAAACATTCAGACAAAACATAAAATCATCCTAGTATGAACATTAAAATCCCAATACTTGTTTCTTGCTTTTAATACTCCATTTTTTGTGTTTAGTATCATTTTATTTATATTATTGCCTATCCAATCAGAAGAAAGATCTAGCTTTATAAATGTATGAATACACTAATGGCCACTCTTTTAACTCTTTAAATTTATCTACAGCAGGACTGCATAGTATTTGTACATGTGTCTTTACTCCCTGTTTAGGATTTCAAGAGCAAATAACTCCAAACTATAGAGACAGGGAAATAAATGTAGATTGCCTCTAGTAACTCTCTTTCAGGAAGTCTGAATGTATTGGCTTCAGCTTGGCGTCTTTCTATGAAACCAAGCCACTGTCAAACATAATAGACTGGGATGGAGCTGGCTTTCATACCCATTCAATCCATCTCCTCTCCCATTCTGCATTGTGGAGGCCTTGGAAAAGGATGTCAAGGTAGAGCAGGTATGGGCAAAACGTGGCTCATGGATCAGATACAGCCCCTTGGGCTCTTGCCTCCAGCCCAAGCCCTGGAGCCAGCCGTGCATCACATTCTTCTCTTGGCAGGAGGATGTAGTGGCCTGCTGTATTCTCCTGCCAAGAGAAGAGCCCTCCCAGTCACGAGCTCTGTGCAGCCGTGTGTCACACTCACCTCTTGGAAGAAAGACAAGGTGAGTCACTATGTCCTCCTGCCAGGAGGCGTACATGTACTGTACAGGGCTTTCCTGAGAACCCTGGACAGCCACGTGTAAATGTCTCCTCTTGGCAGGGGGACACAGCAGACCACGGTATCTTCTTGCCAAGAGCAATGCCCTGCAAGGACATGCAACTGTACAGGTTTTCCCCAAGTGCCCCGCAAAACCGCATGTCAAGCTTTCCTCTTGGTAGGAAGTCATGATGGATCACCATGTCCTTCTGCCTACAGGAGCACCCTGCAAGGTCACATGGCTGTGCAGAGCACTCCTGACTTGGCACCAGAAGGGGGGAGGCTGTGAGGGTACTTGCCACAGGAGGAGGCTGGAGGTGGTTGCCATGGGAGGAGGGGTAGGACTTGACATACAGCCTCTTCTCCATGCCTAATGCCCCGGGCTCATCCATGCTAATTGCTCCCCACCCCTCCCCCATGCCAACCATCCCCCCCATCTCCCCCACCCCTCCCTCTCATCATCACCAACCCACCCAGTCCACAAAGACTCCATGTTAAAAAGTTTGCCCATGATTGCATTAGGGAGATAGAGCCAGATGCCCTTACCCTCTACCGGCCCTTAATGGCCTTGGAGAGAAGTGTACAGAAACTAAAAGGTGAGTACTGGAGGGGTACTGTTTGTTTGTTTGTTTTTTATTTAATTGAAGTTATATCATACCTTTCTCTCAAAGAGAGATCCAATGTTAGCCTCCTTGTCATCATTGTGTGAGGTTGGTAGAAAATGGATCATTTTTTGTGTTTTGTTTTTGTATGGTAGAGAATGGATCATATTCTTCTTTCAGAGATTGGATATTATTTTGTAAGTTATAAAATGTATAATTTATAAAGACATTCAAATCTAGTTGGGAAGTTTGGGCAGAAGTTCTGATTCACCAATAAAAGAATTGACTCCATCTGCCCAGGTGACATCCATTATATCTGCAGAAATCTCTATAGATCTACTGCCACTAGTAAACCCCAAATTAATTAATATGAGTCTGCAGGATCCATGCCCCCATTGTTCACCATTTCCCTTTCTTCACTGGAATTAATGTGGTTGTGAGAAAAAGACTAATGATGTACACAAAATTGGGACAGGTAGCACCACAATTTCATGCCTTCTGGTGTTGCCAGAAAATGCTTGTAGTGCTTTAGAAATGATGAAGGATCTGTTCCTCACACTTCCTGAAATTTGATGGCTCGATGGATGATGTCTGCATAAGGGTCATAGGTACCCTCTGGATGTTCTCAGTATTTATTCATTAATCTTTTGCATTTTCATAATGCCAGTGTAGTAGCTCAAAGCAGTACACAAAAGCCAATCTAATTCATTAACATTATAAAACTGAACTGTTCAAAAACACAACAAACACAGCATAAAACTAATTAAAATAGAGGCAACAAAATCAATGTTTCCCTTTGTTAATAGCCACTGAATACAGCCCCACACAAAAGGGTTGCTCTTATGCCAGTCTTGTGCCCATGTGGCTTGCTTTTATCTCCTGGTTCATAACTATGTTGGTACCACACCAGTACCTTTATAATTAGTAATCTAATATTAATCTTCAAGGCTTCTAAACAAACATTTAATCATATTTAACTGGACTATAGCATGTAAAATTGCAAAAGGGGGAATTCCAATTTACTGGATGATTGAATATTCTCCCACCCACAAAACAACTTTAAATCACATAAAAAAAGAACAAAGCAAAATCCCTAACCTGTCATATCATGGGGAAGTTCAGCTCTGTCCTGAACCTGGAATTTTCAGACTCTGGTTATTATTATTATTATTATTATTATTATTATTATTATTATTATTATCATCATCATCTGAAAGAGCAGGAACATTCAGTTTACAAGCTACCAAGAGGGCCTATAAGGGGAGGAGGGAGTCAGATGGTACCTCAGTATGGGTGCAGAGAGCCAAGGAAGGGCCTGGGAATTTATAATGTCCTCTTTCTAAAGAATACATCTACATGTTGCACTATTTTATAACGGTTAGTAAATATACAACTCTTTGGGTATTTCCTTGGCTTCTTATTGGGACCTTTCTAATTTTGCCTATGAAAACAACCCTATACATATACATATGCATACATAAACACACACGTAAGTCCCTGGGGCTCGAAAGCAGTCTTGTTTTATTTTGCTAAATTTCTCTTGGATGTCTTGCCTACCACCTTCTGTCTAAACTGATGCAATCAAGGAAGAGTTTTTCTATGCATTGATGTAATCCTAGTTGTAAAGGAATAATATTACATTTTCCTGAGATGCAACACCCTTTTCCTTTCTTACTAGGAGAGTAGTTATCATCGCAGACTGAAATGTTTCTCTGCTTTGCTTTGGAGTTTTACACACTATACAATTGTAGCACTATGATTCTACTTTAACATCCATGGTAATAGCTTATGGAATCCATGAGTTTTTCACTTTATGGAAGGTTATTTAAAATTCACAACCAGAGAGATCATGTTCTCCATCCCATTAAAAAATCAAGATTCCATTGGATGTTGACAATATGGCAGTAGAAGTGCACTAATAACCAAACTACAATTGTGTAGTGAAAAGGGGCCCTTATGTGGGTGATGGAACCTGGAATATTTTTCAAAGTATAAAAGGGGGATCTGTACCTTAAGACTTCCATAAAGAAATATTTTACTTCATTTTTTAAAACACATCTCCAGCTCCCTTTTCTGTCTTTATGAATTTCATGTAGAAACACTGTTGTTTTTTCCAATATAGGTAGAGCAACAACAAACAAAACAAAAGATTGCAGCACACACTAATTTCTGAATGGGGTGGGGAAAATCATTTTCTCTACCTTCTCATTTGAGGATAATAAAATAACATTGTCACGATTAAATGCTATGTACAGAATGAATGAATACAAATAATGTGAAACAAAAATATTATTTGCAAGGAAGAGAGTAATTTTTTTGTGGAGAACTCTGGTCTTAACAAATCAAAATGCTTACTATGGTGATATACCATGCAAATGTAATTGTGGTGTAACCTGCTTGTTCTGTTAGTTTTAAAGTTCCATTTATAGATAGATCTTTAATCAATTCCTCTTTTACTCAACTTAAGTATAAGATTTCCAGGAATCAATGTTTAGCTTGGTAACACCTTTATGTCTCTGTGTGCTAATACCGAAGATAGAGGGGAAAAGAATAAATTACTCATATAAATCCAATCATTACTGCAGCTTTAATCTATGACCAATAGATTGAAATACTTTAAAATCTTCATGTTTTATTTCATGATACAGTTTGACTGCTAATATGTAGTGTGCAAAGAGTAATATACAGCGTTAGTCAAAATGCATAGGCCAATAAGCCATTCAATTGAATGGCTTATTGGCCTATGCATTTTGACTAACCCTGTATTGTGAATTGATGGAAATGTATGTGAGTGCATGTGTCCCCTTTTTATTTATTTTTTTAGAAATATGTTTATTGATTTTTCAATGTACATTAAAATAGGGGTCGTGCATCTTATGAAAAGGGGGAGGAGTGAGGGATAGGAGGGAGGGGAGGATAAGGTAAAGGGGGCTCCTTTCGCTTTCTAGCATACCAATCACTTTCATACTCTGACTCATTCTAGTGGGTGAGGGTAGGGACGGGGTGGGACCGGGGAGGAGTGTGGGGTAAGAAAGGGGCAGTAGAAAGGAACTTCCAATAGTACCCGTAGGCTGTCATATTTATCTTCTTCTTCGTTTATCCTTGTAGTTTAAAGGTATTCATATTGTTCATTTTTAATTACGATTTTTATCTTCTAGTTAGCGCTTCCGGTTTGTTCATGATTTACTTATTCTGCTATCGAGGTAGTTTAGGAAACTGCTCCAGTCCGTTGTCTTAGTCTTAATGTTGTTGGTTGTTAGCCGTCTCGTCAATAGGTCCATGTTTAATATATCATAAATCTTTAGAGTCCACTGCTCTAAGGTTGGGACTTCTCTAGATTTCCAGTATTGGGCCCACTTAATCCTGGCAGCTGTGGAGAGGTAAAAAAACAGCTTACTCTCATTATTGTCTAGTTCAAAGTCTATTATTCCCAGCAGATAGTACTCTATTTTCAGATTGAATGTCTTACCCAGGATTTTTTTGACTTCTTTGTGTATTCGAACCCAGTATGTTTTAGCCACCTTACATCCCCACCACATGTGTCTCCAACTGCTCTTTTACACTTCCAACATCTCCCGTCAATTTTGCCTCTGCTGAATTTTGATAATTGATCGGGGGTGATGTACCATCTGAAAAAGATCTTGTACCAGTTCTCCCTAAATTCTGTAGAATATATGGGTTTCAATTTTTTGGACCAAATTTCCTCCCATTCTTTTAGATTAATTGGTCGGCCGATGTCCTTGGCCCATCTTATCATGTTCTCCTTGACCAGATCTTGTTCTGTTTTCCATAGGAGCAATTGTTGGTAAACTTTTCTTATGTGTTTCCTTTCTGAATTTAGTAGGTTGGTCCAAAATGATTTTCCTTCTTCAAACCCTATTTTTTTATCTTTTTCATAGCTCTCCTTGATTTGGTAATACTGGTACCATGAAATTGTGGTGTCGTAGGTTTTTAATTCTTCTTGTGTTTTCAGGGATGTTTCGCCTGTTTTCCCTTTTAATATCTCTTTATAGGTTAGCCATGTTTCTCTCGGGGCACTCCTTATTTGACTCGCCTCATTCGGGGAGAACCAGAGAGGTGTTTTCTGATGGAATCTCGCTTTATAGTCGTTCCATGTTTTAATCAATGGGGCCTGTACGAAATGGTTGTCAAAGTTTTTCTCGCTCCTTGCCTTCCCTCTCCACAGGTATCCATGCCACCCTTGCATTAGATCATATCCCTCTAACACTAATAGTTTTTTGTTCCTCAGGCTTATCCACTCTTTGACCCAACATAGAGCGGATGCTTCATGGTATAATTGTAGGTTTGGGAGGGCGAGGCCGCCTCTCTTTTTGTTGTCACACAAATTAACGTAGCTTATCCTGTGTCTTCCACCCTTCAATATAAATTTTGTGATATCTTTTTGCCAGAGTTTAAATGTTGCTTTTGTTTTTATGATCGGGAGGGTTTGGAACAAATATAACATCTCTGGCAGGATATTCATTTGGATAGCCGCGATTCTGCCCAGGAGTGAGAGGTTTAACGGTTCCCATCTCTTTAATTTTTCCTTGATTTTAGTCCATTTTTTCTCATAATTGTTTTTGTGTAGTTGGATGTTTTTAGTTGTTAATATAATCCCTAAGTATTTCACTTTCTTAACTATTTGGACCTCTGTTTTTGCATGTAGTTCCTCTTCCTTCCTCTTGGTTATGTTTTTCGTTAACATCTGCGTTTTTTCCTTATTTATTCTGAAGCCGGCCACTGTACCGAATGCTTCAAAGACTTGCCACCATTTCTCAACACGGTTTAGGGGATCTTCCATAATACATACAATATCATCGGCGAAGGTCCGAACTTTAAAGGTGTAGTTACCTACCCTGAGTCCTTCTAGGTCTTTGTTGTTTCTTATGTTAGTCAGGAGTAACTCCAGGGTAAGGATGAATAAGAGGGGCGATAACGGGCACCCCTGTCTTGTACCCTTCTCGATAGATATTGTAGGGGAGGGCTCTCCATTTATCAGTATATTAGCAAACTGATGAGAATATAGAGCTTGGATTGCATTGTAAAATTGGTAGCCGATGTCCATCTCTTTTAGGGTTTCTTTCATGAAGAACCAATTGATGTTATCGAACGCCTTTTCCGCATCTAAGAAGAGGAATGCCACTTCTTTGTGTATCTTCTTTTCATAGTATTCCATGGCGTTTAATAATATACATATGTTATCTTTTATTTGGCGTCCGGGCAGGAAACCCTTTTGTTCTTCTTCTATTCTATCTTGCAAGATGCCCTTTAGCCTATTACCCAATATGCTGGTGAAGATCTTGTAATCTGTGTTAAGTAAGGAGATAGGTCTATAGTTTTTAGTCTTAGTTTTATCCGTGTTTTCTTTATGTAGCAAGGTTATGTTTGCATATTTCCACGTGTCTGGTATCTTCCCTTCTCCCATGGCTTTGTTCATGACTTTGGCTAGGGGGGGTGCTAGAATGTCTATGAATGTTTTATAAAATAGTGAAGTGAAGCCGTCAGGTCCCGGCGTTTTATTTTGTGGTAAGTTCTTTATTGCTCTCTGGATCTCTTCCTCGGATATTTTTTAATTTAATGATTCTCTTTGACTGTCTGAGATCTTAACTATTTTTTGTCTCCTTAAATATTGCAGTACGTCTTCTTTCTTGATATTATCTTCCGCGTACAATTTTTTATAGTATTTCACAAACTGATTCATAATATCTTGGGTATGATAAAAAAATTTGTCTTCTTCCACAATTTGGGTAATCCTGCGTGATTGTCTCCGAATAGCTAACTTTCTAGCCAACCATTTACTTATCTTGTTGGCGTTTTCGAAGTAATCTTGCCTAACATATTTTAGCTTCTTTTCCATTTCTTCAAGATGTAGTGTATCTAATTTCTTCCTTAATATTTCTACTTTCCTTGTTTTGGAGTTTTGGGGGTTTTGCTTCAGTTTTCTTTCTTGATGTTCCAAGTCCTTGTTGATTTTGTCCTCCTCTTCCTTTTTCTTTTTCTTGTCTCTGCTAGCTTGTTCTATGAGGTGCCCCCTCATGAATGCTTTCACTGTGTCCCATATTATCTCTATTGGGGAGTCTTCTTCTGTGTTGAAGGAGAAAAATTCAGTTAGTAGTTCTTTATTTCTTTTCTGATTGTATTCTCCTTTAACTAGATGGTCCTTTAGTTTCCAGTTGTAGAACGTTCCCATTTTCTTATGGTCTTGAATTGTTAGGGTTACCGGTGCGTGATCTGATGTCAATATTGGGTGTATCTTTGTTTTCTTCACCGTGTCAGCCATTGTTTTGGTACACCATATCATATCGATACGGGACCATGTGGCGTGGCGTTCGGAGAGATGGGTGTAGTCCTTTTCATCTGGGTGTTGCAGTCTCCAGATATCTATTAAGTTTTGTTCTTGCAACATTTGGGAAAATATTTTTGGTAGTTCCCCAGAAGTATTTTGTGAATTTTTCCTTTCTTTATTAGATTTATCTTTGCACACATCTGGGACCCCATTAAAGTCTCCTAGGATCATCAATTCTTCAAATTCCTGTTCTAATATATGTCCTCTTAGCCTTTGTATGAATTTAGTTTTCCCTCCGTTGGGGGCATAGATGTTACAGATTAAAATTCTTTTTCCCTTTAATTCTATCATGACTCCCCGTCTTTGAAAGCTAGTTTTGCCGTTATTTTTTCACTTATGTTAGTTGCCACTCCTCTCTTTTTTTCTACACTCGAGGCATGGAATAGTCTCCCCAAGTAATTTTGTTCCAAATAATTAGCCTGACTTTGTTTGATGTGGGTCTCTTGTATGCAGATTATCTCGCATTTTTCTTTTCTCAGTGAGTGCCATATTTTTTTCCTCTTACTTGGGGAGTTTAAACCATTTACATTCTGGGTTAATATTTTAACTCTTTGATCCATAAAAATTAGTTTTTATTACCTTATTTTCTGTTTCCTTGTTGTTCCCTTCTGGTCCTGGGGTTTGCTGGGGTGGTTTCGGGGATTTTTTCCTCGGTCTTTTTCTTTTCTTTTTCACCGAATCTAGCCCGCTGGGGGAGTCCTCTTCACTGCTTTCCTCTGTCGGGGGACCTCCTCCCATTGTAGGGGTCATTAGGTCTTTTTCACCTCTTTTTGTTGGATGGTTTTTGGATTCACTTTGTTGTATTGTGTCCCATAATGCCCTTGCCTTGGATTCGGTTGTGAGCCAATGTTTTGTGTTGTTCCAAGTCACCATGACTCCCTCTGGTTTCTCCCATCTATAGCGAATGTTCCGTTTTTTGAGTTCCTCAGTCAGGAAGTGGTATTTCTTTCTTTTTTCTAACGTTGTTATTGGAAATTCTTTCAAAATTTCCACCTTGCTTCCTTTGTGGATAATGGGTGCTATGGTGTTTTCTCTCAAAATCTCGTCCCTAACACTTTTTCTGGCAAATTGGACCAAGATATCATGAGGGACTTTATGTTTGGTAGCATATTTGCAGTTAACTCTCCTGACCCGGTCAATGTTCTTATCCGTCTCTTCTGAGGTTTTCCTATATAAGGTTGACACTAGTTCAAGGATGATTTCTCTTGTATTCTCGTTCTCTTCTTCTTTGACATTGCGGAATCTCAGTTGAAACTCTTTTTCGCTGGCTTCCTGCATCTCTTGCTGAAGTGTTAATGAGGCGATTGTTCCTTCCATCGTTCTTATCTTCCTTTTTAGATTCATCTGTAATTCTTTAATATTCTCATTTTCATTTTTAAGGTCTACATTTTCTTGTTTCAATCTAATTAGGTCATCTCTTACACCATCTAGCTCTTTTTTGATTGCTAGCTGCACTTCCTCCTTTATGTCTTTCTTCATCACTTTTAATTCCTCTTTTAATGTGGCTATTTGTTTGTCCTGATTTTCTTGATTATTTTGTACTGTTAAGTGTAGTTTTGTTATTTCTGCGAGGACATCTCGGATGTTTGGTTCTTCTGGAGGGGTATCCTTTTTCCCTGTACCTTTTTTTTCCTTCTCTTTATCCGTCTTCTTTTGTGCTGACATTTTTTTTAATTTATTTATTGTTATTGCTAATTTATGTCAGCTGAGACCCCTTCTCTTCTTTGGCAGCTTATTTTGTTGGTGTCTTCTCCCTTGGCGTCGAGGCGGGTCGCTCCGCTTTTCTTTCCTCCTCTTCGCTGGCCTTTTCCCCTTCCTTCCCACTCCTTGGTAATCCCCAGCGTCCTCTCAGTCTGCGAGGCCCCTTTAAGATTTCTTCTCCTTGTGTCTTCCCTCTTCTCGCGGGGCCCACCAGTCTCGCAGGTTCTTGCGGGATTTCGCCCGTTGTTTGGTTGCCCCATGGGCCTTTCTGTTATCTCTCCTTAAAGGAGAAGTACTGGGAAGATCTGGTCCTTGGAGTGCGGGGGTTGGGGAAAGAGGGCGTTAGGGTGGGAGATTGCTGGTGGATGGGCAGCACTGCCCACGCTGTGGTCAATGAAAGCTGTTGCGGGGGGGGGGGGGGGGCTTGACCCGGACTGGGGCTGGGTAAGCTCACGAACGTCGGGCGCCCACTCTTGCTTGCTTGTTGTTGCAAGCCTGCGGTTTCCCGCCTCTGGCTGGATTCGGCTCCCTCAGCCCTTCTGACTCCCCTCGCCTCGCCACCCTTTGCGCCCCTTCTCCTCGATAGGGGATCTACCTTGTCAGTCCTTTAGAGTCCTTTGAAGCCCTTTGCAGTCGTCAATTAGGTTAGTCGTTTCCTATATTTCCGGATTCCTCATGTTATGATTGCTGCTTGTCGGAGTCGCGCCTCTTAAAGTTCCCTTTCCTTTCTTTCTTCCTCTTTGTCTTGTTTGTCTTGCTTATCTTTTCGCCCCCTTTCCCCTTTCGGGTTCTTCTTTACAGCACGGGTCCTTTTATTCGTTATTCCTCCATGTTCCTGGAGTTGTTGTGGTTTAAAATAGCGGCCGGCGTCCTTGCCCGGTCTCGCCGGGAGTCCTTGCTCAGGCCTCGCCCCTCAGGTTGCCGGGGGATAACCAAGTGGTTTTCCAACCTGGGGGGTCTTACTGCCCTGTTTACATCCACTGGGCAGGGGGAGAACACTCACCCTGAGACCATGACAGGAGCGGGCTTCAGATGAGCATCAGAAACTCGCTGCGTCCGCCATGATGCCGCTACCGGAAGTCGATTTGCCATGTGTCCCCTTTTTAGAGAGGACATCATAATTTTAGTTAGTTATGGTGATGAAGCTATCCTTGTGTACAACATTCAAATGACATAGCTTCTGCTTTAGACAGATCTTATGAAACCTATTAATCTGTAAATTATATGACAACAGTAAATGGGTACATGAGATCTGTTGTAGTACAGCGTGATAGTAACGTTACTACTACTGGTAGAAGGGAGAAGAGGGCTGCGCAGGTGTCGGAGGAGCAGCAGCAGTGAAAGCAGATTAGAGACATATTCATGGCTCCAACTGATTCCGAATCCTTTGAGGGTTTCTCAGACTGTGAAATGGGGGAAGGAGAAGAAAGCAGAAGAGGTAAGCGGGCTACTCGAGAACAAGAATCAATTTGGACCTCAATTTTGCATGTTCCCACCTTGTTTTCTTGTGCCTTCTGAACCTTTTGGATTTCAAGCGGATTGCTGAAACTTTTTGTTATCCCAGATTATACTCCGGTATAATCCGGATTATATTTAAATTGTGTTTTTTGCTTAGCGGTTGCTAAAGACTCTTAGTTTGTGCTAGAGGCACTGAGTTAAGTGTCTCTAAGCCTTTTTTGTGTTTAATAAACCTTTGTTTGGAACTTTTATATTGTGTTTGGCATTCTTGAGGCTTCTTGGTCTTGACAAGATCAGTTTCCTTTCTTCTTTTAATATCTAAAACATTAGGCCTGGGTAACAACGGAAAAATTTGTTTCTAAAATCGATTCGGTTTTTTGGGGGGGTTGCGTTTCGATATTTAAAAGAATTCCGAAATTTTTCTTTTAAAAAGTTCGATATTTACGAAATTTCGTAAATGTTAAAAAAAATTACAAAACATTAACGAAACAAATACAAAACAATAACGAATCGATTCGTTAATGGCATACGCGACCGCGCAATACGCTAAAAAACCTCCAAATGGGACAGGGGGAACTTCTGAAGCTTCCCTCTCCCTCTGTTGTTGACTGTTGGTGTGATATTATAATTTTTTTTCACTAATTAAACAAAAAACAACTATAAAACTTGCCCCAGACATGTGGAAATAATAACAAAACGACCTCAAACCGATAACGAAATGAATACATAACGAATCCGAAGCATTTACGAAACGAATTTAAAAATTCGTTTCGTTTTTAAGTTGCTCCAGAATGGTTTGTTATCGCTTCGTTATAAAAAAAACGAATTTTTAACGAATTACGAATTAACGAAACAAAACCGCCCAGCCCTATACTAGACTACTTGACCCACTATAGAACTAGACTATAGTTCTATAGTGGGTCAAACAATTAGGTCTTTAAGCCCAATATTATTTATTTGGACTCAATTCAATACAGTACTATGCTAATAGTGGCATCAGAGTTTACTTGATGCAGCCCTCCTTACTCTTCTTTTAGAGCATTGCTTCTCCACCTGTGGGTCCCCAGGTGTTTTGGCCTACAACTCTCAGAAATCCCAGCAAGTTTACCAGCTTTTAGGATTTCTGGGCATTGAAGGCCAAAACATCTGGGGACCCACAGGTTGAGAACCATTGCTTTAGAGAGTTCCTAATTCTTTTGAGCAGGTTTTTAGCTTTCAGGTAGAACTAAATAATGCCCCCCCCCCCCACTGAAAAAAAGCATCTTCCATCAATGGATGCACCACATTGGATCCTTCTCATTGACTGGTAAAAGAGATTTGTGTCAGCCTTGCTAACAGAAATTATTTTACCCATGTTAAAATCTAACCCTAGAAAAAGAGTAATATGTGAACAAACAGTAACGATGTTCACAAACTGGAGATTGCTTTGAATGTAATATAATTAACACCTGGGTATTTTTAGCTGTTGGCATTTTCCCCCTGGAAATCTAGCCACCAGGACCTGGTAGTAGGGATGATAATGGCCAAAGAGGTATATGAAGAAATGGAGAAGCCACCAGTATTCAGTCTTTGCTTGAATAATGGATTAACCTTGCATAGGTTTCAAAAACATACAAACTGTAATCCTTGTAAACAAGAAAAATCTAGTCAAGAAATTCAACCAGTGTCACCTAGTTAAGGATGTAGGATGATATGAAGTAACATTTGAAATGGAGCATTGCTTAGAGTAGTGGTTCTGCTAGGTTATTATTTTGCATAGGGCAATGTGTTTGGGATTCCGAACATCTTATGTATGTGAAGTACCTCTCTTTCCAATTTTGTCTTTAGATTTTTTTTCCTGTTTTCTTTCCTCCTCAGCCACTGCAAGTACATTTTATCTTTCAGAATGAAAAATGAAGAATAAATCCCAAATTAACAAAGGAAAAGAAATACAAGGATATGAAGAGCAGATAGATGTTCCTCAAGCAACCAACAGATAGACCGCCTGTTCTTTCTTCTATGGGAGGTGTTTAAACAGTGAATAGATGGCCATTCTCGAGAGTATTTTAGCAAAGGATTCCAACATTTGCAAGGTTTGGTTTGAAGGCACAGGAAATCCCTTCCAATGCTATGTGATTCTATTTTTTAAATTATTTTTTGTTTGATATTACTGGTGGGAAAGAAGTAAAGAAATCATGGATCTAACATATATTAAAAAGATTTCAAATTATATATACTTCCCTCTCTCTCCCCCCACCCCACCCCCTTAATCTTTCCTTTTGGTATGTATTCATTTTAATCTCATCCATTCTATTGCAAATATATTTTTCAAAAAAAAAAAAGAGAGAGAGAGAGACAGACAGACAGACAGACAGAAAATGAAATGACTGAGTACAAACATCCAAGAAATGATGTAATGTAATGGGAAATTAAATACTAGCTTCAAATTGTGTTATGAATGCTCTCTTATAATATATGTGAAATTAACATAATTTCCCGTCCTTTAGTGTTCTAGTCATTAATAAAATATGAAACATATATTTACTAACTTTTTATAGTTGGTTCTTTATGTCAGGTAGCACAATCTATTTATCTTATCTAGTCCACCTATATGGCACAACACCAGAAGAGGAATCCTTCCCCTGCTCACTTATATATTGCTAATGTAAGCAATATATGTGATATCTCTATTTCAGGACATGAGGTTGCGTTTAAAAATAAGAATAAAATTTTAATGACTTGAGCTTTTTCCATGATGCATTAATGAAAACTGTTGTGACATGGAGGCTTAACATCAAGATTACCTTGCAACATTTAACAACATGTTCCACTGATAATGTAATTTACCTATTAGAATGCTCCTGCAAGCTATTATATGTTGGAATGACTACTAGACCCCTTAAAACCAGGATAAATGAACATCGTTCACGCATAAGGAATGGGTCCACTGACTCTTCACTATATGTACATTTCAATGAAAAAGCTCATACACACCATAGCTTTAAATTTTGCGCTTTAGAAAAATTTTTACCCAGACCTAATGCAGATGTAAAAAAACTCCTTCTACAAAGAGAATCTTTTTGGATCTTTAAACTACAAACACTGGTTCCACAAGGACTAAATGATAAAATTGAATACACTTGTTTCTTGTGAAATGTAGTCCTACTTAAGAGGTAGCCTAGGTATGACTCATTGCTCGTTACAGAACTCCTCTAGAACAGAGCCTGTACTAATGAAGAGAGTGTAAAGAGAGTGTAAGTAGAGTAGCGTGTTTCTTTACTGTTATTATAGAATGTTTTACTAGAAATGTGAATTGGGAAGTTTCATGTATCTATTGTGTATGTTATTTTTACTCCTTTATTTAGTGCATTAAGTATAATGTGATAACAGACTACATCCTGAAGAAGACAATTTTTCGAAACAAGGAGACCTTGTAGAAATTGTGTTACCTAAGGAAGACTCTGCTGCATAAGAAGTACTCCTTAAAGACTGTGTTGCTAAAAGAAGAATTCTTTTGAGGATAAAGACAGAGACTGTTGAATTCCTGCACTGAAATCTGACTCCTGGAAAGGATGGACTTTATTATCTCTGTTTACTATTCATTGCTATATGTTGATAAGATAACCTACATTTACTTATAATGTGCTGATAACATTACTGTTAAATGCTATAAATGCTATAAAGTCTAGACAATTTACTCCATTAGAGAACATATTATCCTGATTTATATTATTTTCTTGAGAGTCTTATAAAATACACATACATACATTCTTGTTTCTATGTGACATGGAGGCTACCTTTACTACCTTTGGTGGTTTCAGCATTGTACGGAAGCTCTGGAGACCAGAGTTCAATTCCCTGCTTTGCCATGAAAACCCACTGTGTGACTTTGGGAAGATTATACTCCCTTAGACCCAGAAAGCAATGTGGCAGATTCCCTTAGGGCAGTGATTCTTAACCTGTGGGTCACCAGATGTTTTGGCCTTCAACTCCCAGAAATCCTAACAGCTGGTAAACTGGCTGGGATCTCTGGGAGTTGTAGGCCAAAACACCTGGGGACCTACAGGTTGAGAACCACTACCTTAGGGGATCCATAAGTCAGAAACACCTTGAAGGCACAAAACAAAAGTAATCTGTGTACTACTGAATTTGCCAGGTTAGATCATCTTCCTTTAGATTCATAAGAATCAAAATTTGAATTTGGCTGGATTTGTCTAAATATGATAGCTTAGTCTTGGTCAAGTCAAAACAGCATCACTATGTTACATAAAAATGGCTTTGGTTATGTGATCCACAGTGTCTTCAAAAATATGTCCAGGCTCAAAGAGGCTAAAAAAAAAAGACTACCAAGAAAATGAAAAGCTTGTTAATCTCTTTAACATTGAAAATCATAACTAACAGAGGCGAAAGACAATCCTGAGATGGTCAAGAAATGTCTCTCCTTGTACGAAACCAATATTCTCCCACAGTGTTTGGACTCTGTCCAACACTGTTTTCATTTTGGTGCTTTGGGTTTTTTTTATATTCTGACAAATGTCAGAATATAAAAAAAAATATTTGTCAGAATATAAAAAAACCCAAAGCACCAAAATGAAAACAGTGTGCTACTGCTGTAGTTCAATTTGATTTTGTTCAGGGATCCTGAATTGTAAAATTAGTTTATTTCTCTATAGATTTGAGAAAAGCTTGTGTGGATATTTTTGTATTGTACTTCCCACTCCAGGTTTGCAGAGCTCCCATATGTCCTGGTTTTAGTAAGATTATTCTCAGGGAACTGAAATTAAAGTTAAAGAGTCGCAATGTGTACTGAATGGCACCACACCAAAGGGTAGTTAAAATATTTTCTGACTCTCCTCACTTCTCTTTACTTCTTTTCAAAAAATAAAATAAAATCCCTAGGACTTTTTTTCTCTTGGAGATTAAGAAAGCTTCATCTCTGTTTTTTTCCCTTTTGGTAGTTTTATTTAAAGCCAGCAGACTTGCATAGGTTTTTTGTAACGTCTTGAAATCATTGGTTTACTTAATTGCTTATCCGGGGTTCCCTGCTATAGTTTAATTACTTTATTGGTTTACATTCCCAAAGGAGACTGTTCCCTAGTTACTCAATAACAAAATTGTGTTTGTGTAGAGATTTAATTTAAACTGGTGTTAATTGTTCTGCCTATAAAGAGCTCTGCATATTGTAAGATAAAACTTGCCAGCATGGAAATATGTGCCCATTTGGAATACTTTGTAAAAAAAATTGCACATTTCCATAATAACCTCAAAATACATACAGGAGACCAAATACTATTTTGAGGAGTGTGGGTGGGCAGGAGACAAAAAGGATCAATTTTCATGATTTAATGTTTTTGCCATGTATTTTTCAAGAATGTTCTCTCTCGTTTAAATACTAATTTCTTTATAAAAGAAATAGCACTTTTAAAGCCATATCTGGCTTGGTGTGTTAATTATACCAATAATTGCAGGAATTTGGGGTCTTAATCCAGCACTGAATCCTAACTTGAATGTGATGTTTGAAATTATTCATAGAATCATAGAGGTGGAAGAAAATGCAAGAACTATCCAGTCCAGCTCCTTGCCATGCAGAAAAATATATAATCAAAACACTCCTGACGGATGTCCAATGTATTTGCATTTGACCTCTAACTTTGGTTGTTTATTGTATTTTTAGTCCACTTCAAAAATGCATCTCAAAGTATGTCGTGTTAATATTGGATTTCAAAAGATGCAATGAAATGACAAAACAAGACAAACTATTGGGGAAAGAATTAAGTTAAAAGTATAGTTGCAAACAATGAATTGGTAGAGACCCTGTCCTCAGTAGCCATCATTATTGAGAAGCCTGGCTGAATCAAAACACCTAGTGACCTGCCAAAAGAAAAAAAGTGGGAGGTAGCCAATCTAACCCTCCTTGGTGGTAAATAAAAAAATCATTTCAATGTTTAGAAAGCCAAATTCCTTAATGTATAGCATTGTCTGTACAAATGGTTTTCATGCATACATTGAATGAGCCTGGGCCAACATCATAGCAGCAAACACAAAACTGTGGAACATTGTCTGGATCATCTGTTTGATCATTATACATGAAAATAATGATTAGAACACTGATTTTGCATGGAAGACTGATGTAGTTCAGACTTTAAAATCTGTACCAAAGTGTATTTTTATAAATTATTTATAGCATTGCTCCCTTTTCTTTTGTATAAAAAAACTCAGATAAATTAGCAAGACACAAATATTAGCAATTAGAATGATGTCTCAGAATGAGGCTAGTTGAAAGATCAAGGAATGAAAGGATACAAACAGATTCTAAGTCACACTGTTGAAAAATACAGTAGATTATACGTTATGTTGATAATTGATATTCCAATGTCTTATAAATAAACATATTTTCTCATTTTTTTCTAGGCAATTTTATCCTTACATTTTTAAACATAAAGAATCTTAATTTTAAAAATAGCTTCCACCCAGATATACTTACCTCTTCCCAAACAAAAAGTTTGAATTTTCAGCTCAAAGCAATTACCTGTCAAATTGCTATTAAGAAGCAGGTAGTAAATTCTACATATTCTTCATTTATATTCTCCCCTCCCACCAACTATCAAGTAAAGCACTTTTGGGATCAAGGGAATATCATAATGCATTGCATCATTTATTTTATTCAAGATTTCTTGTAAGACTGTGATCAAAACAATGCTTGGTCTTGGTCTGGAATCCTGAAGGTTATCACTTTTCTTTAATCAGCTAAGTAGAATATGTATTTTATTTTTTGTCATAGAATCATAATATTTATTTATTTATTCCTTCATTCTTTTAGTAAAAAAAACTGCTATTCTGCTCTAAATTACATACTTTGAGAGTGAGCTGCAAGAAAAGGAATTTTTAAAGTTTTAAACAATTTAAAATGTTAAACAAAAATAATTTAAATAGATTAAAGGCATATCAATTAAATGTAGAATGGCTTCACTAATAAGATTTTTGTTTGCATTTTTCTTTTTTGTCTATTTATTTTGTCAAGAGAAAGCCAGTCTTTTGTCAGCTGCTAATGGCAAAGCTTGACAATTTATGCCTAGTATGCCAGTCTCGCTTTTTAATTCATCATTTTTTCATTTTTACATGTTTTATGTTCATGGACCTGATCATGCATACAGTAGACTCTTGCTATACACTGGGTTTTGGTTCCAGAGTCTCACATGGATATCAAAATACAGAGATCTCAAGTCATATTATATGTAAAGGCATCCCTTATATAAAATAAAAAATCAAGATTTTGAGAGATATTTTCAAGCCATGGATGGTTGAATCTGTGGATGTAAAATCCATGGATATGTAGGAAATATGTGCCCATTTGGACTATACTCGTGCATGTTTCTGTCAGGGGTTTGTGTCTAGGATTCCACTGCATTGACTCATTGGAGTTAAAGTTGTGTGAAAGGGCATTAATCCACAGTGTGGATACACCCTAAGTCTTAATTTTAATTCAAGATCTCATTTGGATCATAAAGACGGGATTATTTAAGGATCTGGATAAAAAAAATCAAGCTCTGAACTGAATTTGAGGTCCCATTCATTGTTGTAACGAGAGAAAAAAGGTACCCATGGAATTCACCTGCATAATCTTTTAATTTTTTTATTGAAATACAATATTTTCTTCTCTACTCTCAAGCTGGTGAACTATTAAGTCTTTGTTCTGCAATGTCCTGAGATCACTTCACAGGACATTTTATGACTGATTATGGACTGAAACATCAAACAATTTGGAATCAAAAGTGGTGACCCTCTTATCATCTTCATGAAGTCATGACTGATGAAACATCAAGGAATACCCTTGTACACATTTCATTTCATGACAGGGTTGTGAACAGAAGGTGATACATAAGCATTTGAACAGTATGGTTGTGTCTGTCATTTAAAGAAGCCCAAAATAGAATGCTAGAATGTCATATCTATCTAACTTACATGAGTAGTGAAGCACCTTCACATATTGTGAAGGTGAAATATAAACACTCTCTTGCAGTTTCCATTGTTTTCTCAATATTATCAGATTTCTGGATCAGCAGGAAGCTTACCATTTATTTCATTGTTAACTTTGCTCTCTAGAGCATCAATAGCAATGCAGAATGAAACACAGTGTAAACTTCAGTATTTTGTGCAGCATAGAATGCCTAAAATATGCCAGGAATTGCTATTTGTTTTCACACCTTTTGTGTTCACTTTATTGTCAAAATAAAATAAAACATCTAGCTTATTTGAAAGGAGGCAACATATTAACATGGCTGTGGCTGTAGCTGTGGGGAGGGAGCTGACTTAATTTGTACTAGTGAGAACTGACTGGGATGGGGGCAGAGGATGAGTTGGCTTCTTCCATCTGTGTGATCCTGAATATGTGATGAAACCACATTACCACCATAGATTCAGGGTTAGATGAAAGGTTACTGTAATTAAGAGGGGAAATCATGGTGGGTCTGGCAGGTCATTTATTTCTTTTGGAATCATATGTCATCCACAAATACTTGTTTTTGCTCTCCCACCAGTGAAATCAGCACAACAATTGTGAGTTAACTATGGGCAACTTTCATTATATGTTACCAATCAATTTCTGTGCAACCTGCTAATTAATGAAAGGACATGCAGATAAAATTGAACTTGTACATGAACATGAACTTGAACTTACACTTCCATTTGTTGTGTAATGGAATGAGGCAGTGGCCATCATAGACCAACTCCTCCTCAAACACCATGATCCCAGACACCATAGTCCTAGGATGCAACCCAAATGTTCCATTACGTAAATGACTTGAAAATTGATCCCCTACTCCATCTTAGGGTTCGGTTTACCACCACAGATTAGGAGCAAGCATCTGCTTAGATCCAATCCCTCACCAATTTCCTCAAAACGTCCCGAATACCTGCTTGCACATCACACAAAAATTGGTTATTGTCTGCATCTGACAAAAGAATGCTGTCTCCGTGGTAGAAATCGTGTCTGATATAAGTGATTTTGGGGTGCCAAATTTTAAAAAATCAAGCTTTCAGCATTTAGCAATTGACCTATCTTTGGACCCCATCTATTTGCTTAACAGCACCACTGCAAGGCATGCATGAGGGGAAGGATTGTGGACCAGATCAATAGTATCTGAGACCATGCCTCTCTTATTTATTTATTTATTTTGAAAATCAGCTAATGCTTTCAAGCTAAGGGTTTTCCCCGTCAGGAGTCAAAGGTTGTTGCCTCCCAGGTGGATTATCAGCAAGTTAAAAGGGTTGGATCCACTCTCCACTGAGATCAGAAGGGGAAATAGCCCTCCCATCGAAGACCTCTCAATTCCTTCCATTCCACCTCCACCATTGCAGCAAGATCTAGGTGTTCGCCAAAAGACGTCTTATGGACTTGTCACTCATAATTGTGTCTGCATATGAGGACTCACCATCTTAGCTTTGGATGGAGAAGGTCTGAAATGACAATCACACTAATAAATGTAGCTGCCTCGTATCATGGGGCCAACCATACTCCCACAACCAGCCCTCATACTTATGAATACTCAATTCATCAGTGGCATCAGGCCAGCCTAACACTGACATCTTGGGCTGGATAGAACTTGGGACTAGGCCTGACTTTTTGAGCAGAATACAAAATTGTATAACATGTAAGGGGATGACCATATGTTCTCTGTATTTTCTGTTTCCTTAGGTGCCAGGCTGAAATAATTTAGTGGTCCAATCAGGACAGAATAGACTTTCTATTGCAATCTCCTGCTTTCCTGCCTGAGCAAATGAAAATGATCTCAGCCTTGGCATAGATAACTATGGGATAACTGTTTCATTCAGTCTCAGTATAACTGCTGAAGACATTGGATGCAGGGCAAATTTGGACCTCATAGGCATTGGCAACCACAAATCTGTCCCAGCATGTCTAAGGCATAGCATGTATAACATCACACATTCTAGATATAATTTTCTCATCTGGGCAATGTCACGGCAATTTGTAGGAGGGGAAAGTTTAACATCTATCCCATTGCCATGGTTACATCTTTTCTCCATGAGGTTTTGACACAATGGAGGAACATTACTCAGAGGGAACAAGATAGCAAGAAGTGCATTTTTTCAACTATTTGATGAGTAACATCAACAAACTTCTAGAGATTTAGTCACACATGGATCTTTATTATTTAATGATTGAAATGTTAGTGATGAGTTGTGCAAAGAGGCCACCAGTTGGTAAAGATGGAACCCAGTTTGTAATTATGCCACCAATTTGTAACAGTTTGTAAAGGAGCCACCACTTTGTAAGGAATTAAATTGATAACACAACTAATAGCTTGTAATATTGATTTGTGCTTTCTTCAATGTGTACTGGGGCTTAACTTGAAAGTATTTGTAACAGAGACTTGGCTTTGGAAGAAACTGTAACAAGTTTATTGAAGTATAGAAGAAGCTTGAAGGTTTCAATTATTCTTAACTCTTAAAGGCACATTTATTCAGAGGTTACAATTAATACATTTCAGAAAACAACTCTTAAGAGGACTATTCCTTTTACTGAACAGGTTTCAAACTTATTTTCCTTCAAAATGTGTTTCTTTCTTTGACAGATTACTTCAGGCACAAGCTTATTCTTTCCTTATGTTATTTCTGTTGTGGTAAATATTCTTATTAGGGTTTTCTCCCCCTTTTACTCATACACTGACAAATAATATAATTAAGTCAACTCGACCTATCTAAACTACACAGGCTAAAAGCCAAAACCTTCCTGATTCTCAACACACAACAGAACCAGCCTTCCCTGTAGTTTGCTGACTACAGACTAACTGTTAAAATGGCTGCCCTGCCAAGTTGCAGTTGGCTCCGCCCCTTTTTCCATGGCAACTCAGCTCAGAGTGAGCTAAGCCAGCTACCATCCCCCAATTATGCTAGTTTAAACACTTACCCTTTTAAACACCTATCTATTATTATACATATCTGTAGATTAAAATTCACACTTCACCACTAGTTGGATATGCAAAGGGATCACAAGCAATAACATTCCAGAAAAATCATTTATATACCCATAGACCACTGAAGTGGGGAAAATATTATTCTAATTTATTAAAGTGATGTGCAAATTGCCCAAAGTTACAAACAGAAACAGTAAATTATAATTATAAATGCAGACAAAATTAAGGACAGGTTATAGAAAAACCAAGGCAGAAAATTATTTCATCTGCCAGCAGAAACTTGATTACTCATTTATATACACAAATATGACTTATTCAGGTATCTCATATGAGCATTAAATAGTAAAATGCTTATTCAAAATGAAAGCTCCCTGGAAAGAAAATATTGGCTGAAAAATAGAAAAGGAAAAAGAAATATACAAAAAGTTGATACCTTGCAAAATATCTATCAAATCTTAGACAAGCTTTTTTGTATCTCCCCTTGATGTGAATAGAGGAAGCAAAAATCATCAAGGCAAAGCCTCTAAGGAACAGTCTACATCATTCATCCTTCCTGTGAACCGGAACATGGACAGAATATTAAGAAGAACAACAGTGTCATTAATAAACAACAAGGAAAGTGCATGTTTTCCAAGTACTTTTGCACTCACTGTCATACCGTAAGGATATAAAAGTCAGTGAGATTATGTTGCATAAGAAATCTCAGCTCAGGATGCACCTCAGGAATCATAACAGCAAACATCTGGAAACGAATTTCTGCAGTGCAGCCACTAAAGCCCTTTTGAGTGTTTAGAAAATACATCTGATATTACCCAGCAAAATGCTCAAATGGGTCTCCAGGAGCGCTAAACCAAAGTGCCATTAGTCACAAGCTGGTAGAATGATATTAATGTGGTGTAAATGGGGTGGGGAGGGGGGAGGAGGGGGAGAGAGGATGTTGGCAAGAGCCAAAAAATCTAACAACGAGCAAAGCAGATAACAAGATCTTAGCTCTGAACTGCGGCATGGAGGGGGGGAGGTGTTCCAATAGCCGAGGGGCCCCCATAGAGGTCATGGTGGGAAGGAGGAGATGCGGAAAAAGGAGACCTCGAATTCGGCCTAATTCGGACCACTTATCCATATTAACAACCCCTAACCGGTCTCCTAAGGTAAATTGGTGTAACCAGGTGAGCGGACCCTCTGGTTTGAAGGTGGTGTTGTTGAACGCCAGATCTGTCAACGGAAAAACGACCTGGATCCAGGATTTAATCCTGGAGGAGCGGGCAGATCTGGCGTGCATCACAGAGACCTGGTTGGATGAAGCTGGGGGCGTAAACCTCTCCCAGCTTTGCCCTCCAGGCTTCTCCGTGCAACACCAACCAAGAGCCGGAGGACGGGGAGGCGGGGTCACAGTGGTCTATAGAGATTCCATCCATCTGACCAGGAGTCCCATCCCGCAGACCGCAAATTTTGAATGCATCCACCTGAGGGTGGGTGACCGGGACAGAATAGGGATTCTGCTAGTGTACCGTCCACCTCGCTGCACTACAGTCTCCCTACCTGAGCTAGCAGGGGTGGTCTCGAGCCTGGCGGTGGAGTCCCAACGGCTTCTTGTGCTGGGGGACTTCAACATCCATGCCGAGGCGACCCTCATGGGAGCGGCTCAGGACTTCATGTCTGCCATGGCAACCATGGGGCTGTCCCAACGAATAACTGGCCCCACCCACTGTGCTGGACACACATTGGACTTGGTTTTCTGCCAGGGATGGGATCAGGGTGGCGGTGTGGAGGAGTTGTCCACCTCTCCGTTGCCATGGACCGACCACTTCCTGATCAGATTTAGACTCACTGCGCCCCCAAACCTCCGCAAGGGTGGAGGACCTATTAAGATGGTCCTCCCCAGGAGGCTTATGGATCCGAATGGATTCCTGACGGCTCTTGGGGATTTTCCCGCCGCCTCGGTAGGTGACCATGTCGAGGCCTTGGTCGCTCTCTGGAATGGGGAGATGACCAGGGCAATTGACAGGATCGCTCCGGAACGTCCCCTCTCAAGTAACCGAGCTAAACCAGCTCCTTGGTTCACTGAGGAGCTGGCAGCGATGAAGCGAAGGAAGAGGGAACTAGAGAGCGTGTGGCGCTCAGATCCAAGCGAGCCAAATCGAGCACGGTTTGTGTCCTTTCTAAGGGCATACGCCGCGGCAATAAAAGCCGCAAAGAAAACTTTCTTTGCGGCTACTATTGCGTCTGCAAAAAAACGTCCGGCAGAGTTGTTTCGGATTGTCAGAGGTCTTTTAACTCCCCCTTCCTCAGGTGGGAGCCCCGACAATTCGGCCTCGCGCTGTGAAGCATTTCCTCGGTTCTTTGCAGACAAAGTCGCTTTGATCCGCTCTGGGCTGGACGCCACTTTAAATGCAGTCTCCGTGGATGTGACACAAGCACCTGCTTGTCCCGTTTTGATGGATTCTTTTCAGTTTGTGAAGCCCGAGGATGTGGACAAGATACTTGGAGGAATGAGGCCCACCACGTCCATCCTAGACCCCTGCCCATCCTGGCTTCTGAAGGAGGCCAGAGGGGGATTGGCCGAGTGGGTAACGGTGGTGGTTAATGCCTCCCTTCGGGAAGGCAAGATTCCAGTGAGCCTAAAACAGGCTATTATAAAGCCGCTGTTGAAGAAACCATCATTGGACCCCACTAAATTTGACAACTTTCGGCCTGTTTCCAATCTTCCCTTCTTGGGCAAAGTCATGGAAAGCGTGGTGGCCTCACAACTCCAGGTATTCTTGAGAGACACGGATTATCTGGATTCGGCACAGTCTGGTTTCAGACCGGGACATGGTACCGAGACGGTCTTGGTCGCCTTAGTGGATGATCTGCGCCGGGAGCTAGACAGGGGGAGTGTGTCCCTGTTGGTGCTCCTGGACCTCTCAGCGGCCTTCGATACCGTCGACCACGGTATTCTTCTGGGGCGCCTTGCAGAGATGGGTCTTGGGGGCACTGCTTTGCAGTGGCTTCAGTCATTTCTGGAGGGTCGTACCCAGAAGGTGTTGTTGGGGGACTCCTGTTCAACACCACAGCCTTTGTCCTGTGGGGTTCCTCAGGGCTCCATCCTGTCCCCCATGCTGTTTAACATCTACATGAAGCCGCTGGGTGAGATCATCTGGAGTTTCGGGGTGCGGTGTCATCTGTACGCAGATGATGTCCAACTCTGTCACTCCTTCCCACCTACTACTAAGGAGGCTGTCGAAGTCCTGAACCGGTGCCTGGCCGCTGTAACGGTCTGGATGAGGGCGAACAAACTGAAATTAAATCCAGACAAGACAGAGGTACTCCTGGTCAGTCGCAAGGCCGAGCAGGGTATAGGGTTACAGCCTGTGCTGGACGGGGTCGCACTCCCCTTGAAGGCGCAGGTTTGCAGCTTGGGTGTGACCCTGGATTCATCGCTGAGCCTGGATCCCCAGGTTTCAGCGGTGACCAGGGGAGCATTTGCACAGCTTAGGCTTGTGCGCCAGCTGCGCCCGTACCTTGGGAAGTCTGACTTGGCCACGGTGGTACACGCTTTGGTCACATCCCGCCTCGACTACTGCAACGCCCTCTACGTGGGGCTGCCCTTGAAGACGGCCCGGAAGCTTCAGCTAGTCCAGCGCGCGGCAGCCATGTTGTTAACAGGAGCAGGGCGCAGGGAGCATACAACGCCCTTGTTGTCCCAGCTCCACTGGCTGCCGATCTGCTACCGGGCCCAATTTAAGGTGCTGGTGTTATCCTACAAAGCCCTAAACGGTTCCGGCCCAAAATACCTTGCAGACCGCATCTCGGCCTACGAGCCCACGAGGACCTTGAGATCATCTGGGGAGGCCCTTCTCTCGGTCCCGCCTGCCTCACAGGCACGCCTGGCGGGGACGAGGGAGCGGGCCTTCTCGGTGGTGGCCCCCCGGCTGTGGAACTCCCTCCCTGCTGAAGTTAGACAGGCGCCCTCCCTCATGGCCTTTCGTAAGGGCCTGAAAACATGGCTTTTCGAGATGGCCTTCAATTGAGTGCTATGTTATTGGAAATGATGACCGGAATGGACTATGACTATGAGACTGATTATGACCCCTTGATAAGACGAAGCGGATTTTTAGTATAAGTAGTAGTTATGTAGTAGTAGAATGTTGTTGTGCTGTCTTGACCTACTGTAAACTGTCTTTTCTATATTTTTGTACACCGCCGCGAGTCGCCCTAGGGCTGAGAGCGGCGGTTAATAAGTGCAAGTAATAAATAAATAAATAAATAAAGAAAAAAGCTTGCATGCTGCTTGTAAAGAGTGTATTTTGCAGCTGGGCATCCTGGTCTACAAATAAGCTTTGAGTTGTTCTTAGCATCCATGGCTGTTTTTGAATGTTTGGGTTTGATGAGTAAGGGTTCTGTTAATCTTAGGGTTGCCATGAATATATATATATATAGAATAAATGCATATTTGTTAATCATATAATTTATATAAATGTGTGTCTTTAGATATTAGACTGTAATTAGATTATGTATACACAGACAGAGAGAACTTATTCAATGAATTACCAGAATGTTTTGGCTTCTGCTTTCTTCAGCGTATGATAAAAATGAGCTGCATTCAAAGTGTCAGTTTATATCACTTTATTATCAACATACTTATGTGCATGGTGGCATTGTGAGTATATGTAAGGCCATACACTGTTAAAAGTCTTTAATCGGTGAATCATGAAATACTCTTTTCTATCCAAAGTACTTCATTTTCAAACACAGACAAATAACAACAACTGTGGTGCTCAGAATTTAAATGTCTAGCCATTTGTAGCTGAAGCTTACTAGTCAGGATGGCAGGCTTGTGACTCCTGAAATGTATGCACAGGTCTGTGGTTAGTTTTCACCCATATTGAAGATGGTATCCCATTAAGTCTGCACTGAAGCATGTAAATAAAATTGCAAAACTAGCAGTTGATATTTCCTTTAATATAGTAAGTTCTACCAATCACTTCACTTCTAAAAGTAATTGTGAAAGGTAGCCAACCTTTTAAGATACCATTAAGACAACACTGGTAGTCACAAATGGTGCATCATTCTGAGATCAAAAACAAATGTGTGTTTGCTTGCTTTTAAATTCTGAGTGTATCCATGTGCTTGTGTGTGCACACATACATATGAAACTTGTTTCTTGGAGGTTTCTCATTCATCGATTTTGCATAAAGTAAAGCAGAGATTACAATAATTAACATAATAATTCCATGGAATAGATGGAATAGGGGCTTGCTCCATCCACTCCACGCATCGACCTGGTATTGCAGTGCCTCCAGGAACGGTGCACAAAAAAGAAAAAAACCAATAATAATAATAATAATAATAATAATAATAATCTTTATTTATACCTCGTCACCATCTCCCCAATGGGGACTCGAAGAGGCTTACATGAGGCCAAGCCCAAATAACAATTACAATAAAGAAAAACCAAAAACACAAACTGAAAATGCAACCAATAAACAATAACATAAAACAAATGAATACATAACAATATACAAATTACAATATACACAGACACTGTAACAATGGGCAGGCTACATGTAGTGATTAAAAGACAAAGTAATTAAAACTAATTGAAAACTCGGGTGAGATAAAAGAGAGAAACGGGTAATTTACGGAGGAGGACTCATTTTAGCGGGAATTGTGGAATCAAACTTTCCCATGAGGGGGGAGGGAACGTATACTCCAATGACAAAGCTTTGAGGTCGAGCAATCATGTGGGGTTATATACCTACTCATCAAAGGTGCAACGAAAGAGCCAGGTTTTAAGGTTCTTTTTGAAGACTTCTAGGGAAGGGGCTTTCCTGATTTTTTCCAGGTAGTGAATTCCAGAGTCAGGGAGCCACAGCGGAAAAGGCTCTCTCCATTGTACTCACTAGGTGAGCTTGAGAAACTGGCAGGGGTGAGAGAAGGGAAGATCGGAGGGCCCAAGATGGTTCATGGCGGGAGATACGGTCACAAAGGTAGGCAGGTCCCAAACCATTTAGGGCTTTATAGGTAATAACCTGCACCTTCAATTGGGACCGGAAAATAAATGGTAGCCAGTAGAGCTCCTTAAACAGGAGGGTTGACCGCTCTCTGTATGTTGCCCCAGTTATTAATCTGGCTGCCAAACGTTGGACAAGGTGTAGTTTCCAGGCTGTCTTCAAGGGTAGCCTCACGTAGAGAGCATTACAGTAATCCAGTCTAGAGGTAACTAAGGCATGGACCACCATGGTCAAGTCAGACTTCACGAGGTAAGGACGCAGTTGGCGCACAAGTTTTAATTGTGCGAAGTCCCTCCTGGCCACCGCTGACACCTGCGCATCCAGCATCAGTGCTGAGTCCAGGAGGACCCCCAAACTGCGGACCTGTGATTTCAGGGGGAGTGCAACCCCATCCAGCAAAGGTTGCCACCCAATACCCCGATCAGCCAAGCGACTGACCTGGAGGACCTCTGTCTTGTCAGGATTGATCCTCAGCTTGTTCTTCCTCATCCAGGTCGCCACAGCAGCCAGGCACTGGTCCCTTATCCGGGGAGCTTCTTTGGAATCTGGTGGAAATGATTAGTGGAGTTGGGTGTCATCTGTGTAGAGATGGTACCGTACTCCAAAACTCTGGATGATCTCTCCCAGCGGTTTCATGTAGATGTTAAATAGCATGGGGGACAGAATAGAACCTTGCGGGACCCCACAGGTCAATGGCCAGGGATCCGAGCAGGAGTTCCCCAGCTTCACCAACTGGGAATGACCCTTCAGGAAGGACTGGAGCCACAATAAAACCGTGCCTCCGAGTCCCATCAACAATAAATTATAAGTTTTTCTTACTTTACCAATTAAGGGCTATGCTGCTCCCCACCATACACAATTGCTTATGCTGGCCCCCCCCCCTACACAATTGCTTTCTTAAAACATTTTAAACACTCTGAGGTCTAGGACCTTTCATACAGCTGAATAAAATCCCACATTATCTGCTTTGAATGGGAATTTATGGCAGTGTGGATTCAAATAATCCAGTTCAAAGCAGATATTGTGGGGTTGTCTGCCTTGATATTCTGGGTCATATGACTGTGTGGAAGGCTATCTAGGGAGCCATTTAGAAGAATTATTCAAGAGAAGACATTTTGTCATAGAAGGTGTTCACCACCATTATTACCCCAATGTTTTTCCTCTTCTGATTCCTTCTGCACCATTATATCTTCCTGATGGGATATATTTTGAAAAAGTTGTTTCTCTTTATCGCCTGGTGAGAACACTTTGGACTCAATATATCTGATTAAGCTATAGTAAAATACTTTTCTAGAGCACTTTTGAGTAAGAATAAATCGCTCTATTCTGATATTCCCCTTCCCACGATTGTGATTGCTATCAAATAAAACACAGGACCATTGGCACCCATCATGCTTCACACTCATCTATAAAACTGTCTATAAATTAGGGAAAATGCGGAATGCACATATACTGTGGACCCAAAGTTCCAGCTCTAAAAATGTAATTTGCTATTTTCATTTGAAGGAAATATGGGTAATTTTAACAATTTTCTTTCTGCTTGAGAATGTCTTTGAAAACCAGTTTCAATAAACTATTTGCAGTTTTGGACTTGTTTTGTAGTAATTCACATTATTTCCCACAAAGGCACAATTTTCTACACAGAAACAAATGCCATTTTCTGTGCAGAATATTCAAGATTTTGAGACTTCTTCTCCACAAAATCTTCAAGTTTTTTTTCTCAGAAGAAAAGTTTTTAAAAGTTTAGAAATAGTTTCTGTGCAGAAAATGCACACACACCAAATGTTAAATGTATGCAATTTAGGTCCCAAAATGTGATTATTCTTATTAGTCCTGGACTCTTCTCCAGACATTCCAAGACTGAAAAAAACTCCACATTTTTGCATATTTTTTCATTCTGTAGTGCCAATAAGAATTTAACAAAATTCACAAATCTGTCCATAATCAAGCTGGAAAGAAACTTGTTGCTTTAAAATGAACATCCGTGCCAAAAGCCTTTCCTGATTAATGATTCAACGTCTGACTTTGAACCTTTGCATGTTAGTGATGAATTATATATGGATGGAAAATTTGGTTTAGGGTCCTTCCACACAGCCATATGATCCAGAATATCCAAGCAGACAATCCACAATATCTGGTTTGAACTGGGTTATTTGAGTCCACACTTCCATAAAATCAATGTAGATTTTATACAGTTCAATGTCGATTTTATACAGCTATGTGGAAAGGGCCTTAGAGAAATTCTTCTGAAAGAAACCTTATTGCTGAGTTGAAGATGTAGTTCAAATAAGCATGTTTTATTTTAAGGCTGTATTTCATTGGTAAATTTTTAAATAGTGATTTCTTTCTACAAATAAACATAAAGTGTCAAAGTAACAATTACATAAATATTTTAAATTATCATGGAAATTAACATAAAAGACATTAATTGTAGCCAATGATAGTAAAACGAAAACACAGATATCAATACAAACAATATTTAACCAGTATAATACCATTAAAACAATTACTGTATAAGTCAAGTTGATGTATACATTGAAGACAGATTTTTGGGCCAAATTTATGGATGTTGATATAACCCATTTATAAACTGGTGGTCATTCTGTGGAAAAGAGGAAACACCAGCACTATCTCAGGGGGCCAGCTACCCTTGACTATTGCCATTGCCACTATTTCCCTAGCTAGGCATTCAAAAAGACATTTTCATCACTCAGTTCAGGTAACACAATGGTCCTTTGTTTGATAAAATTAAGACATGGTAGTAATGCTTATTAAAATGGAACTCTTAGACAATTTTGGACAATGAGACTAACAATGAAGGCATTGGTTTTATATAGCTCGTTGAATGTATTTTTAATTCTGTTAATTGTATATATTTAGGCATCAAATTGCTGCCTGGTTGTAAGCCACCTTGAGTCATCTTCGAGTTTGAGAAAAATGGGATAGAAATATTGTAAATAAATAATAAAATAAATAACTCCTTTTTTGAGTGGAGTGGTGAAAGATGAGAGCTTATGCATCATGGAGATAGCCCTTCAAAAATGATCATGCTGATAGACATTGTTCAGAGTTTTAAAGATGGCATAGCAATTTGAATTGGCCCCAAGATGGCCCCAGGAGCAATGCACTTCATACTATATTAGTGTCCCAACCACCTTACCCCTATTAATACTTAATCAGAGTATGTGAAATGTGTTCAGATATAGCCCATATAGAATGCATTGCAACAATATACTCTGGTTACCAGTAGCAAATGAGTAACTTCGGTTATAGGATTTGTTATAAACCCAGACTTTTCATAGAATCATAGAGTTGGAAGAGACCTCATGAGCCATCCAGTCCAACCCCCTGCCAAGAAGCAGGAATATTGCATTCAAAGCACCCCTGACAGATGGCCATCCAGCCACTGTTTAAAAGCTTCCAAAGAAGGAGCCTCCACCACACTCCGGGGCAGAGAGTTCCACTGCTGAACAGCTCTCACAGTCAGGAAGTTCTTCCTCATGTTCAGATGGAATATCCTTTCTTGTAGTTTGAAGTCATTGTTCCATGTCCAAGTCTCCAAGGAAGCAGAAAACAAGCTTGCACCCTCCTCCCTATGACTTCCTCTCACATATTTATACATGGCTATCATATTTCCTCTCAGCCTTCTCTTCTGAAGGCTAAACATGCCCAGCTCCTTAAGCTGCTCTTCAGAGGGCTTGTTCTCCAGACCTTTGATCATTTTAGTCGCCCTCCTCTGAACACATTCCAGTTTGTCAATATCTCTCTTCAATTGTGGTGCCCAGATTGGGACACAATATTTCAGGTGTGGTCTAACCAAGGCAGAATAGAGGAGTAGCATTACTTCCCTAGATCTAGACACTATGCTCCTATTGATGCAGGCTAAAATCCCATTGGCTTTTTTTGCCACCACATGACATTGTTGGCTCATGTTTAACTTGCTGTCCATGAGGACTCCAAGATCTTTTTCACATGTACTGCTCTCGAGCCAGGCGTCCCCCATTCTGTATCTTTGCATTTCATTTTTTTCTGCCTAAGTGGAGTATCTTGCATCTCTCACTGTTGAACTTCATTTTGTTAGTTTTGGACCAGTTTTCTTACACATTTTCCTCCTCTTCACACATGGCTGTGTTCAAGTTATCATTTTATTTACTGTAAATATCATTAGTATTCCTCAATACACGAAAGGATAACAGTAAAGCTGGTCATCTTTATCTCATTCCATTTGGATGTTTTCCTACATTTCGCACAACTTATACTTTAGCTGTTGATGTGGTATTTTTGGCAAGCAACAGAGCTTTCCAGCTGAGAACCACTATGCTTGCTGGTAAGTACATTTGGATCTATTTAAATGCCTTGAGAATTTTAAGGCCTTGTCTTTTATTATTAGGACTCTGGCATCACCATAGAATGATTCTTCTAATGCACAAAGGAAAAAGAATGGGCCACATTTGCAACAGCTGCTGATATATTATTTTTGTGTTTGGAATCTAGTTAAAATGAACTATTAGGGTTAGTCTTTTATCTGAAGAATAATTTTCTATTGGAATAAGTTCTACATTTGAAGGGCTGTAAGAAGATAGTCCTTTGTTTTATAGCCTTGATTGGAAATATTTTAAATGTTTTCTAGTCCAAGTTCAGTATACAGTTGCCCACCAAAGGTTTGTACCTGCATGTCAAACAAAGCAGGTATCCAGCACATACTTCCTACTGTGGTGAGATGTATTGCATTTTTATTACAAAAATATTAATTCTTATTTTTTAAAGGTATATGCCTAGCTAGGTATATATTTTCTGCAATTTTGTTTTCCTCTTTACTCCTGTTTTGTTCTTATATGCAAGTGACCATTGGGGATGTAAATCATAATACCATCCTTATATGCCTGTGTGAACAATGATTATAGTTTTGCCCTCACTGCAGGAGAAAATGAATATTCATCCACATTATCCTTCTTATTTTTTTGAATATTCTAAACTATTTCAGGTAAATTATTCTGCAAAGAAAACACAATATATTTTTGTTTCACAGAATTGTGTGAAAAACAGGTTGCATAGGAAACAGAAAACCTGCCTGTGTTGAAAATCAGAGAGGCAGTTAGAAAAAAGCATGTTTATATCTGCAAAATAATAATTTGAAATGTAAGCGAAGTACAAGGTAAAAATTATGTAAAATTCTGCTGGCGTACTGTTTTTCCTGGTGGGGTTTCCCAACCATCAGGACACTCGTTATTATACCTGGGAACCAATGACTGCAAATATTCTTTCCACCTCTAGTGGTCACCATTAATCCAGTCTTAGTACCAAGAATTACTTGAACTCCTAAGACACTTGACTGAGCTGTAGCTTATAGTGGAGATTTTTAAAATATTCTCCATATGAGTAAAAATTTAATTTTGAGAGGGTAGATTAAATGTTCTCCATATGAGTAAGTGTTTAATTTTGAGAGGCTAGATGCATTGATTGTAAGTGCACTAATCCCAAAATATTAGGTTAGATCATGAGCAAATATTTGTTCTAAATTGTGCTGCTGTTTGTTAGAGCCTAAATACTAGCTGTGCCAAACTGAGTAGGTCAATTCTAATCTAACAGTTCTGGGGTGAAAGCATTCTTCTCTTCCAAGGGACCTGTAGCTGCTAACAGTTTCTCTGCCATGGTGACAATCCCTTGCTTGATGTGTTTATATACCAACTGTGAGGTTTGTTCTGCAGAATAATTTGATGCTATTATCTCTTTCTTTTGATATATCGTAAACTATTGATCATGACCCAGTATCATGACCTTCCATTTTCAGATGTGCCATTATGTGAAATTGGAAAAGCACAGAAACTCCATCAATGACACATCATGCAGGATGTGATGGTTATAAGAAAATTGGCATATTGCTTACTAGATAAATGTAACAACTGTACTGCCATCTGGACCCCTTCTATTTCCCTACACTTCCTCTCTTCTAAGAATCCACTATCCATCTTGCTGACACATCTGCAACAATCCTAATCTCTAGAAATACATTGATAATGGAATATATTTTACTAGAGAAACCGCGATATCACTGGAAGGAATTACTATCAGAACCAAGTTTTCAGGTGTCCTATTCCTTCCACTAGCTCAGGGGAGGGATGACTCATAGTTTCTAAGTTTTCAAATCTTGCGGGAAAGCTAAATATTATATAAAAGACATGTTGCTATTGCTGCCTAAGTTTGCTTTATTTGCCTCTTGTAGAGTCTATTACAAACTATGCACACCATAATACCATCACTCAGCATTTGCAGACTCTGACCTACTGCCAGCCACTATGTGGCAAGAGATGGGGTGGGACAATGGTCACATTTCTTTGAACATCATAGAATCATAGTATCTTATAACTGGAAGGGACAGAAAGAGCCATATATTATATTCCAATTGCCTGGCGTGCAACAGTATGCAATCACAACACAATTAAAGAGGGGCTTCCTGAGTTTAAATTGAGAGGAGGGGCTTCCTGAGTTTAAAAATTAACTGCTTTGTTTGAGAGGCGGGGCTTCCTGGTTATCCTATATAAACCAGTGTCTGAACCCAAGGGGCAGCTGGGCTTTCCACAGAAGTTGAGGAAGCAGGAACCCATTTTGTTTCCTTCTGCTTCAGGATAAGCTTTGTTTACTCATACACTAAGTAACCTATACTTTCACCCCTGCATACAGACAACATCAAACACACACCAAGAGGAGGTCATTAGCAACCTCCAGATGGAACAAACATGAAAACTTCCCATCTCATGCACAAGCTGTGGCATGTTCAGCTTTTTCACACTACAATTACTCAATTACATCTGCCCCAAGTGTACACAGATCACTCGCATGGAACACAGGATACGACAACTCGAGGACCGTATTAAGACCCTTAAGGACATTCAGGAACTTGAGCTGTTCTTAGACACCACACACCACACTGTCCTAGACACGCAGCCCATATCACACCAACATTACGGGGAGGCTCAACAGAACAGCACCTCAGATGTGGACAACCCTCAGGCTTGGAGAAATGTCACCCTTAGAAGGACACATAGGACCCAGAAGCCTCCTCAGAATACTTCCGCTCAGCTGCAGTTACACAATAGATTCCAAATTCTCACACAACTAGCACCTGACCAAGAAACACAACATATTGGGGAAGACCAGAATGGCTTAGATACTGATCAGTGGCTCATACTTGATCAGTGTGCAGGGGATAGCCCTGACTGGGACAACACTTCACAACATTCACACTAGCACAATCGTGCAGGTGTACCATCCCCAACTATAGACCAGGAGCAACAGGAACACATACAGGAGAACCATAGGCTCTTGGACGAATCTCAATGGATTGTCCTTGACGAATGCACCGGGGATGTCGAGGAGAAGGACAACACTTTTCACCTACACAATTCACACCAACAGGATCACTTTTCTGGAGACCTACACACTACATTGCACAAAAGGGGCCCTGCCATTCCCGAAAGTAAACAGGTCTTGGTAGTAGGCGACTCCCTCCTTAGAGGAACGGAAGCTGTCATTTCCAGACCAGATGGGATGGCTCGAGGAATATGCTGCCTACCGTGGGCAAAAATACACCATATCACTCAGAGGCTCACCAGGCTCCTCAAGCCCTATCACCGTCCTCCCCTCATGTTGATTCATGTAGGAACCAATGATACTGCAAGGCATACGTTTCAAAAGATCACAAATGATTTTCGAGCTCTAGGAGCAAAGCTAAAAGAATGTAATGTACAGGTGGTCTTTTCATCCCTCCTCCCTGTTGTAAGACACGGACCCACAAGAGCCAGAAAAATAGTACAGGTCAATGACTGGCTTAGAAAATGGTGTCAGGAGGAACGCTTTGGCTTCCTCGACCATGGCCTGCTTTTCCAGGAGGATGGCCTACTGGCAAGGGATGGGGTGCATCTCACACAAGTAGGAAAACACCTTTTTGCTCACAGACTCGCAAACCTCATTAGACGCACTTTAAACTAGGTCCACCGGGGGACGGGGACAACAGCCTTGCGAACACTACTTTACCCATAATGTCTGGGAATTGCCAGAAGGCTAAACGGAGGGCTGCACAAACACAACAAGGACCAAGTACCAAAAGCACAATAATCCCATTTAAACAGCTCAAGGGAAGATCCCAGGGGCTCACATGTCTTTACACTAATGCACAGAGCATGGGAAATAAACAAGACGAACTCCAACTTTTAGCACAACACCACAAATATGATATCATAGCCATCACTGAAACCTGGTGGGATGACTCCTATCGCTGGAATGTAGATATCGAGGGGTATAACCTCTTTCACAGAAACCGAACAAAGGGGAGAGGAGGCGGAGTAGCCTTATATGTCAAAAACTCTTATGCTGCAGAAGAGATTCAAGACAGCAATCTGGGAAACCAGCTTGAAATCATCTGGATAAGAATCAAGGGAACTGGGACTCAAAAAGATGTCGTTGTAGGTGTCTACTACAGACCCCCAAGCCAGGAGGAAGAACTTGATGAAGTCTTCTGCCAACAGTTGACCAAAGAGGCACAGAAAAGAGATGTAGTAGTCATGGGCGATTTCAACTATACCGATATTTGCTGGAAAACAAACTCGGCCAAGAGTACAAAGTCCAACAAATTCCTCGCTTGCCTTGCAGACAATTTCATAGTCCAGAAGGTAGAAGAGGCAACAAGGGGATTGGCTACTCTTGATCTCATCCTAACAAATGCGGAGGACCTGATCGATGCGGTCGAAGTGGTAGGATCCTTAGGGGCAAGTGACCATGTGCTCCTGCAATTTGAGGTACAGAGGAAGGCCGAAACTAAGACAAGTCAAACCCGCATTTTGGACTTTAGGAGAGCTGATTTCCAAAAAATGAAGGAAACGCTGAGCAGCATTCCATGGACACAGATACTAAAAGACAAGGGAGTTACGGATGGATGGGAATTTCTCAAGAGTGAAATACTCAAGGCGCAATTGCAAACCGTGCCAACAAAGAGAAAAAATAGGACAAGTGCAAAGAAGCCAGAATGGATGTCCAAAGAACTTCTAACTGTGCTAAGACACAAAAGAGACATGCACAAGAAGTGGAAAAAGGGAGAAATCACCAAAGAAGAATTCAAACAAATGGCCAACACCTGTAGGGAAAAGGTCCACAAGGCTAAAGCAAAAAACGAGCTCAGACTTGCCAGGGACATTAAAAACAATAAAAAGGGCTTCTATTCTTATGTCAGTAGAAAAAGGAAAAACAAGGAGGCGATAGGACCTCTTCGCGGAGAAGATGGGGCAATGCTGACAGGAGATAGGGAAAAGGCAGAACTACTTAATGCCTTCTTTGCCTCGGTCTTCTCACAAAAGGAGAGTCTTCAACCTCAGCAAGATGGAGTGGATGAGGGATTGGAGGACATCCAACCCCAAATTGGGAAAGAAGTCGTCCAGGAATACCTGGCTGCTCTTAATGAGTTCAAGTCCCCAGGGCCAGATCAACTACACCCCAGAGTACTGAAGGAACTAGCGGAAGTCATTTCGGAACCATTGGCAACCATCTTTGAGAGTTCTTGGAGAACGGGAGAAGTTCCAGCAGATTGGAGGAGGGCCAATGTGGTCCCAATCTTCAAGAAGTGAAAAAAGGATGGCCCAAACAACTACCGTCCGGTCAGCCTCACGTCGATACCGGGCAAGATTCTGGAAAAGATTGTTAAGGAAGCGGTCTGCAAACACTTAGAAACAAATGCAGTCATCACTAATAGTCAACATGGATTTATCAAAAACAAGTCATGCCAGACTAATCTGATCTCTTTCTTCGATAGAGCTACAAGCTGGGTAGATGCGGGGAATGCCGTGGATGTAGCGTACCTGGATTTCAGTAAGGCCTTCGACAAGGTCCCCCATGACCTTCTGGCAAGGAAACTAGTCCAATGTGGGCTAGGCAAAACTACGGTGAGGTGGATCTGTAATTGGTTAAGTGGACGAACACAGAGAGTGCTCACTAATGCTTCCTCTTCATCTTGGAAAGAAGTGACGAGCGGAGTGCCGCAGGGTTCCGTCCTGGGCCCGGTCCTGTTCAACATCTTTATTAATGACTTAGATGAAGGGTTAGAAGGCAGGATCATCAAGTTTGCTGACGACACCAAATTGGGAGGGATAGCCAATACTCCAGAGGACAGGAGCAGAATTCAAAACGATCTTGACAGATTAGAGAGATGGGCCAAAACTAACAAAATGAAGTTCAACAGTGACAAATGCAAGATACTCCACTTTGGCAGAAAAAATGAAATGCAAAGATACAGAATGGGGGATGCCTGGCTCGAGAGCAGTACATGTGAAAAAGATCTTGGAGTCCTCGTGGACAACAAGTTAAACATGAGCCAACAATGTGATGTGGCGGCAAAAAAAGCCAATGGGATTTTGGCCTGCATCAATAGGAGCATAGTGTCTAGATCTAAGGAAGTAATGCTATCCCTCTATTCTGCTTTGGTTAGACCACATCTGGAATATTGTGTCCAATTCTGGGCACCACAATTCAAGAGAGATATTGACAAGCTGGAATGTGTCCAGAGGAGGGCGACTAAAATGATCAAGGGTCTGGAGAACAAGTCCTATGAGGAGCGGCTTAGGGAACTGGGCATGTTTAGCCTGAAGAAGAGAAGGCTGAGAGGAGATATGATAGCCATGTATAAATATGTGAGAGGAAGCCACAGGGAGGAGGGAGCAAGCTTGTTTTCTGCTTCCTTGGAGACTAGGACACGGAACAATGGCTTCAAACTACAAGAGAGGAGATTCCATCTGAACATGAGGAAGAACTTCCTGACTGTGAGAGCCGTTCAGCAGTGGAACTCTCTGCCCCGGAGTGTGGTGGAGGCTCCTTCTTTGGAAGCTTTTAAGCAGAGGCTGGATGGCCATCTGTCAGGGGTGATTTGAATGCAATATTCCTGCTCCTTGGCAGGGGGTTGGACTGGATGGCCCATGAGGTCTCTTCCAACTCTTTGATTCTATGATTCTATGATTCTAAAGGATGCCCATCCAACCTGTGTTTAAAGACCTCCAAAGGAGAGTCCTCCACCTTTTGAGGTAATGTATTCCACAGTTCAACATCTCTTTCAATAAACTTCTTCATAATGTTTAGGTGCCATTTCTTTTTTGATAATTTGAATCCATTGGTTCATTTTCTAGGTTTTTGAAAGTAGAAAACAAGTTTGACACATTTTCTCCATGACATCCCTTCAGATATTGAAAAAGGACTATCATACTAATCTCTCACTTTTCCAAACTAATAATACCGAGCTCCCTTAGTTGCTCATCATAAGGATTAGGTAAAGGTAAAGGTATTCCCCTGACATTAAGTCCAGTCATGTCTGACTCTGGGGTGTGGTGCTCATCTCCATTTCTAAGCCGAAGAGCCAGCATTGTCCGTAGACACCTCCAAGGTCATGTGGCCGGCATGACTGCATGGAGCGCCGTTACCTTCCTGCCGGAGCGATACCTATTGATCTACTCACATTTACATGTTTTCAAACTGCTAGGTTGGCAGAAGCTAGGGCTGACAGCGGAAGCTCACGCCGCTCCCCGGAATCGAACCTGCGACCTTTCGATCAACAAGCTCAGAAGCTCAGTGCTTTAACCCACTGCGCCACTGGGGGATTAGATTCATTAGATAAGGATTAGATTCATGCTTTTTATCATCTTGGTCATTTCCTATGGCTATGCTCTGATTTGTCAATACACATCTTGAACGGTTCTGCCCAGGATTAGACATGGTATGAAAACTGATCAACCTAGAAAAGAGTGTTATTACTTCCCTTGATCTGAATCCTATATTTTTGTTGATCACATCAAATCATAATATACACTGCATAATGTTATTTAGGACTATTTTTTAACAACTAAAGCAAACAAAAACTGGCAGGGACTGTGGCCTAAATAGGGTGACTTAGTACCCTTATAAGTTACCTAAATAGGATGACTTAGTACCCTTATACACACACACACACACACACACATATATATATATCCCTGCAGTCATGAAAAACACATGCTTTTCTTCCCTCTCCCTGTGTAGAGTGCTCCAACCCATGTGCACTTTTTAAAAGCCTGAAACAGCTGATCAGCTGATCGGGCTGTCAAACAGACACATAGGCAGTTTAAGGAAAGCACAAGTGGAAAGCAATCAGAACTCGCTGAAGTTCTTTATTTTACACTTTCTAAAATATTGTAAAGGTTGAATTAAGATTGGGGAAGAGAGAAATCCAACTGAAGTTTTTTTTTAAAAAAAACCAATTATGAGTTGGATATCATATGAACATGCAAATCTGCTGTCAGGTCCCAGGATTTTTCAATTCAGTTTTAAAACATGGATTTTGGCGCTGTCTGGAAGAGCCCTTAGATTAACACACTCAGGTGAGACTGAAGAAACAATTTTTGATGTGAGATGTTTGTCCTTTCTTAGAGACTGCCTTTTCTGGGTTGGGAAAGGGGGATAACTTCATTTCTGAGCTGCTTCTAGCAAACAAGATGGTTTCTTCTATTTTGCTTTAGAAGCCATGGCAACACAATTTCCTGCTTTTTTATTTGCTAGTAGTCCACACTTAATTTGGGATTAATGATTCCCTGTTTTGTTGCAGATGAAATGAAATCAATGAAAATTTGGTCTGATTCAGTTGCATGGTGTTTTCTCAAGTGTTCGTTCTAGGATGTAAAATCTAAGGGCAGGTTGATAAAATGTGGCCTACATCCATTAGCTGATGGAAGTGATAGATCCTTTCATTTCGGTTGATTTTTTTTCAGAATTTCAAAATTTATAAGTTACATATTCACGATGGAATTGAATTAAAGTCTTAAAAATGCAGATGTGGGGAAAAGTAAAACGGATGGATTTCCATAGATACCAGTAACTCTGTGTATGTGTGTCTGTTTGTCTGTGCCCATGTCTCCAAAGGATAACCTCTACAACCTTTTCCCTTGCTATTTTAGTGTTACAACTAAAAAATACAGTATGAAAGTCCATACCCAAATTTTGCTTGAAAGTGGAATGCTATTATAGAGCTAGGGGCTCTTTATATCAATCAGTTATAAACTCTTCATTGGTTAAGTCAGGGCATTCAAATTAAGAGCTAAGACAGTCAAGCACCAGCACTTGCTAGTGTAACAAACAGCATTCAATTACTGTCACTGGTTTGCAATTGACAGCCTCTGTATTTCACCTTCTTTTAAACTTGGTTTACAGCTGGCATATAATCACAATGAATAGTCGCTACTTGCTATTCTCTAAAACTTGAAAGAAATACGCTTAAGCACAGGCTTCAAGTAAGCTGCATTCTCGCTAAAGAAAAGATTTATTATATCTAAACTATCCATTCTTCAACACGGGGAGTCTTGTTTATGTTTACAAATGCTGCTTGAAATGGGCAAGTTTTCTATGAAGTCAACAGTGATGTGGAAAAGTACAGCAGGAAGTCCAATAATGGCAGCAATTGAAATGGTCTTCCATGTTTGTATTATTAAATCTGGGTGGCTGCATTTATGCTATCACATCATTACTATACTGCATATGCTGTTATAAGTATATCAACAGACAAAATTTACTTTCCACCCCCCCCCCCCCCCACACACACACACACACATTACAGCGCCAAGAAAGATCGTTGGGATTTCTACATGCATACAGCTATTAAAGATATAGAAATCCTATGACACATTACTGTTTAAAAACAGTAGGGCCTTTTCACACTTCACAATTATTCACACTATAGTGTTACTTTAACAACCATGGCTGCATCCTATGGAATCCTGGGATTTGCAGTTTGATGAAGAACCAGAACTCTCAGGCTGAGAGTTCTAAAGCACCCTGCCTAAACTGCAGATTCCAGCATTCTGGGGGATGTTACCATGGGCAGTTACAGCTTGTAGATAGTGAAAGGCCAAATATTTGAAGACCTTTTAAACTGGATTCAGATAGTCCCCCACCCCAAATAGTTCCAGCAGGTAGTAATTCTTAGAAGGATGGTGAAGCCTTGATATGCTTCTCTCTTACACTGAAGCTGTAAATGTACTATAAGGGAGACTAGAACATGGGTTCCTGCACACCAATATGTGCAAATGTCATCTGGGTCATAAATTCAATAGGTATGATTTGAGAAGCTGCTATTCTGTTAGTCTCAAACCATCATCCAAAACATGAGTTAGAAAATTGAAATCTTGGAAGTAGACTTACAGAAACAAAGAACACATTGGATATTCTATATAGGCTAAATGTTATTAGGATTAAATCAAATGTTCTCAATTCAAAAAAAGCCGTAAGTCCAATTAAGAATGTGGGCATTTCTCAGTCTCCTTTTCCATTAAGTTTCTACAAAACGTACCTGCATTTTCATCTTGATGTTGCACCAGGATGTGAGACTTGTTTTCGCACATGTACATTTTAATGTATTTTACTAAAATTCTTATTTGTTTGCACAGTTATTCTTTCTTTGATTTTTCTACTTCCCCCTAATTGTCTAGTTGTTTTTTTAACAAACTTTATTTCTCAAAAATACCCCGTAATCCTTCAAAATGTGTGAATACTTGATGTAAGATGCACCTTTCATCACAAAACGTCTTGAGAGGAGTAAAAATGGTACTGTACTTTCCTTGAAATTGGCCAATCCACTGAAATTCTTTCCCTTTCAAAGGTCTACATCAGTTATAACTGAAGGGTCTGGTTTTGAGGTACAAAAGTGTTCAATATAAATGGCACAACATTTCTAGTCATATAAAAATACAGTTTGATGAACATGTAGAATATTGATAGCACCTGGGTAATGACTGTGAATCTCATCACAAAATACCTAAGGGGATGTGGTAATGGTTGAGTCATAACTATGTGAGGTGTATTGCAAAGTAAGCCATTGTCTTACTGATAATCTGCCAACAGGTGACTATAAAACAAAGTACACCTGCGTATCTTGATTGTATGCATACATATATTACACTGGTGAAGTTTAGAGCCTCCAGATATTTTGACTGAAAACCTGAACCCATGAGTTTACTAAACAGTGTGTAGACAGGGCTAGATGCTTATAGTTGGACTCTGCTGATAGACAAGCTGAGGCATGTTTTTGCTGTGAAAAAATGCTGTTGTATTGTTTGTTTCTGGGACATTTGCTATCCTGAGCACTACGGTTCAGAGAGGTTGTGATTTGGAAACTAGAAATCATTTCACGAATCCATCCTGCCACAAAAAGAGGTAGAGAGAGTTGATGCAGTCAAAGCAAGAGTAGTAATGATATCGGAGGTGACCTCCCCACCCCAGGACTCTGTAATTGTCTGTGGGCCATATCTCTCAGATAGGCTAGCCTAGGAGTAGCTAGGTTAGCCCATCTGAGAGATATGGCCCACGGACAATTCAATCACCTCTCACAAAAGGTGGCATCTTGCCTGCGAAGGACTTAGGTATCACCATAGCCTCTTTCTTTGCCTCCATTCCCCTGGCCGATACCAGTTTCAGATACCAATGACTGATCCCATATCCAAGATCCAAGGACAAAAAAGGGACTGACTTCCTAATCAGTCAAGGAAATATTTCCAGGAACCAGAGACAATAGCAAAGCCGGCTCAAGGGTTTAGGAAAAGCTATCACCAGCAATTATACAAACACTAGTCATTTAATCGCTTCATCTTTTCCTCCCGGTTCATTGTTTCCCATCTGAACCACCTCCTTCCTTCTCACTAGCCGAGAGGCTGAAGAGGCGCTGGTTCCCTGATTGGCTGAAGCATGGCTAAGCTGGCTGCACCTCCCAGCCAGCTGATGACTCCAACCAATCAGTGCGAAGCCGGCGAGAGGGGCAGGAGCGGGAAATTTGAATTTGACAGCTCTGTATTTCCTATAAAAACCTGTAATGTTTGCCTTTGCAAAATGTGTTGGCCTTGGCAAATGATTGCAGTTTGACATCCGCTCCAGCTGGAACGAAATAAACATCTCAGTGGCTTTTGCTTCAACTTGATGAGATTTATTCTGGAATATTGGCTTCTCTTTTCTCACCAGGCAACACACAATGGCTTGGGCCTAATCCGCAGCCATTCTAAATTGCTTGACAACAGTGGGATTAAAGTTGGGTTTTATGTGATTTCCATGTTATAGTGAAACTATCATCAGCATCAGAATGGAATATTGCAGATGAGGTCCCCATAAATTGTAATTGACTTTACAGCAGCTAAAAATAACAAGTATACCTTTATTATTTTTATTACTGGTCTCCCCCCCGCTCCCCAAATTTCCCAGCAGGATAATCTACCTTGTCCTTCCCTTCGATAGATTAAGCTGATTATGAAATGATGGCTATCAGAGGGCAAATGTCCTACAGTTGACACCAGAGATGATTTTTTAAAAAAAATAATAATAATGGTTTTGCCTTCAAGTCATTTCCAATGTATAGCAGTTCTAAGGTGAATCTGTCACAGAGTTTTCCTGGCAGGTATTTGCATCGAACAAATAACTATTACCATGGGATGGATTTGATAATTCCTATAACCTCGAATGATAGGATTTACAATGATATTCTATATACTTCTCCACGTGCACTCACTATTATTGGTAATATATATTTGGGACTAACCTGCAATAATAACGTAATAAGTGGATACTATTTCTTGAATGCCCTTCTAAACTGTACTCTCCTGAGGAGCTTCCACACTACACAATTATACCTTATGGGTTCGTCTTAACTGCCATATAAACATCCTAAGGAATTCTGGTATTTGAAGTTTGGTGAGGCACTAGGAGCCCTTCTACACAGATAACTAAGGTGGACCTGATCCAGTGTCCTGGATCAGTCCCATATGGACACCCTCTGCTGCCTCAGAGGTGAGAGGGAGTTCCTACTTTCCACTCATGCCAAACATGGCTCAGTGCCACTGAACAGCTATACTAGGTGTCCTCTCTGCATCCCAATTACAGTGGTTCCTAGCCACGACATGGTATCTATCTTCTCCTCTATGCTCTGTCAAGGGAGAGAGGAGTAGGGGAGAGGAGGAAAGTCCTCCTCCTTTCTCCCTCAATATGCTTTGATTGACATTTGCACCAGAACACCAGGAACTGCTATCCCATATCCCCAAGCTACCCGTGCCCAGGGAATGTGGGCTGGCAGATAAAATAATTGCATCCAACTCTGAATGGGAACTGGCCCAGCTGTCTTGACACCCCCTAGCTTCGGGGGGGGGGGAGGTGTCCTGAATCCTGGCTCACGATTCAGGTTTTTCCCCCAACTTAGGTTAACCCAGGACAAGACCATATTAACTAGATCAGTCCAGTGCATTGTTTAGCCATTGCGAGCCTGATCCAAATCTATCCCAATGAAAGTGGTCAGTGTAGATGTGACCTAGAGCTCCCTGGGTAAATACCATTTCCCAAATTGCAAACCCCAGTATTCTATAGGATATAGTCTAGGCAGTTAAAGTGGATTAATAATTGCAGGCTATAAATAATATTAAAGTACCCCAGGTGTTTTTGTAATAAAAGCAAATTACAGGGAGCAGTCTATCCCTCTGTTTAAGGAGTTCCATTGGCTGCCATTTATTTTCCGGTCCCAATTCAAGGTGCAGGTTCTTATCTACAAAGTCCTGAACGGTTTGGGACCCGCCTACCTTCGTGACCACATTTCCTTCTATGAACCTACAGAATCCCTTTGATCTTCCAGAGAGGACCTTCTCTCGCTCCCGCCTGTGTCGCAAGTGTGACTGGAATTTGCTCCCCAAAAAAATTAGACAAGTGACCACCCTGGCAGTCTTCAAGAAGAGCCTAAAACTTGGCTATTCAGGTATGCCTTCAATGAATGAACAATAATCCCTGACCTTGACCAAACTCGGCATAAAATGCCTTTGGACGCACTTTATTTCACCCTCTAGTTCAATTAAACCCCATTGTTTCATCCCACTTGAACTTTCTTCTAGATACACTACATTACTTATCTCACCTAGACTTTTTAAATATTTTAATCTTTGCAACTGGCCCTGCCCATCCTGATCAATTATTGTGATTTTATATTGTATTGTGTGCCTATTTTGTACCGTTTTTTATTATTTTCATTATATTTTATTGATGTATTATTTTATGTTGTATATTTGCTTTGTTGTGATTGTTGGGGTTGGCCTCATGTAAGCTGCCCTGAGTCCCCTTGGGGAAATGGTGGTGGGGTATAAATAAAATGTTGTTGTTGTTATTATTATTATTATTATTATTATTATTATTTTGACACAAAAGCACAGTATGTCACAGCAAATGAGATTTATATGCTGGATTTCGTATCACAAAATCACAAGTCAAACACTGCCCAAGCGTCTAGGACTGTGTGATGTATTTTCGAATGATGCACGCAGATCCAAGTAAGGTGGCCTTTTGGACAGATCATGATTTTGTTAATGTTTATTGTTTCCAAATGCCAGCTGAGATCTTTTGGCATGGCACCCAGTGCACCCATGACCACTGGGACCACCTGTGCTGATTTATGCCAGAGCCTTTGCAGTTCGATTTTGAAGTCTTGACCGTGGCTGAGTTTTTCCTGTTGTTTTTCCTCAATGCAGCTGTCACCATCATCATCATCATCATCATCATCACCATCATCATCATCATTATTACATGCTAGGCAAAAAAAACCTCCTTCCTACTGGAATTTGACTTTTGTTTCTATTATTTAAGCTGGCATGATGCTTGAACAAGAAAACACATTGAATGACCTGCGGCAAACCATATTCTCTCAGCCTCAGTGGAAATCAATCGCACCCTCTAAACAAATTTTGCCAAGGAAAACCCATGGAAAATTTGCCTTAGAGTTATCATAAGTGAGAAATGATTGAAAGGAACACAGCAATCTAAGTTTTATTGCAGATTTTAATATTCTAATATTTTATCATATTTGATGACATGCCAACTAATTTGCATGTTTTGGTTGTAAGATCTCTGAATTTACTGCCCCGTGGCTTTAGAGTATTATATTGCTAAACCATCAATCATCTGGTGAATATTTGGATATATAAATAGGTCACATACACAAGTAAGTCATACATTGCCATACACCTTGATCATGGGTTTTATTTGTTATATCTTGTCTGGAAAATGCAAAATTGTACATATTGATACTATGATGAACTTGCATGCCAGTTGCAAAGACTACTCACAAACTGTGTAATTGTTGAAAAGAAGAGGGAAAGCCTTGATACATTCTTACAATAAACAGGTCAATTGGTTGTGCTGAGTTGTGTTCCTTTTTGTATTTCTTATATCTGGAGATTTCCTTGTTAAAAATTCATTTGCAAACACACATACACACACACCTTGCAATAATTCTCTCCATATTACCTATGCTTTGCTCCATGGTTTTCAATGAAAAACATTAGTTTGGGAACAAGAACTGTGGGAAAATTTATTTCAAAAATGAATTTTCCCATTAAAAATTCCCCAGCATGAAAAAAAAAACCCAGAAGAAATGTACAAAAAAATTATAATCTCACATGGAAAAAAAAGGGGGGGGGGGTTAAAATGGTTCGGTGTTGCCTAGGAGAATGAAATCAGTCAAGATTTACATCCATGGTTCAAGTAATAAAAAAGCTGAACATCAGCCACTTTCAGAGTACACACTAATAAAAGAGAGCACTTGTATTCTTGCAGATAATAGCCAGGAGAAGAAGTGGCCTTAAACTATTTGCCCTACTGAGAGGATAGCCCAATTAAGATAATGGCCAAGGTGCCCTTGTTCAGTGCTATTTTCAATTATACATGAATAAAAAAATGTTAAATCAATATGCCAATCTGCTCTTCCAGTACCCTCTAATAATAAAAAAGATTCTGAAGGAGCCCCAAAATGTCAGTGATGCAGGAGCTAAGCAGAGCACATCAGGGCACAATCTTGCATCATCAGAGAGTGATGGTTGAGTCTCTTCACAGCCCTAGGATCATTTACAATGTTATTAAGACCTGTAGGGGCAATTCCGAGGGCCTTAGGAATAAGACTGCTAATATATCTAGATGATATCTTAATAGCAGCTCCATCAGAGGAAGCTCCATTAGTTCACATAAAGGCCACAATTCATTTATTAAAAGCCTTGGGCTTTGTAATAAAGGAGTGGAAAAAATCAATCTTTTCACTTCAAAAATCAATAGCCGGCTCACTTTTTTGTGGGGGGGAGGGGGGAATGCTCAAACCGTGACAATAATGATACCCTGGGAAAAGAAAAGAGTTAATATAAAGATAAAGGAAAGAAAGAGAGAGAGAACTGTCTGCAAAGGTAGAAGGCTTTCAGATGTATTATGCAGTTAGACATAGTCATACATCCTTTCAACTGTTTCCCAGTAGTATAGAGAACATGTGCCCGAACATACAGCCCTCAAATGTTCAAGAATGATGGGATGTTGGCAAAAGCTGAGGCTGAGTCCAATCTGATATGTACTATGTATGGAGATGATACTTTGGGACTACAAGAACCAGAATTCATAGCCAGCATGGAGATACTAATTTTAATAATGTGTTTTAATGTTTATATTGCTTTAATTTTTTAAAAAATGTATATGTTTATTTTTATTGTCTGTTGATATGGCATCAAATTGCTGCCGATAGTAAGGCCACTCTGAATGGACTTCAGGGTGAGAAGGGCGGGATATAAATACAGTAAAATAATAATAATAATAATAATAATAATAATAATAATAATAATAATTCACTTCAGTGTGGCTAGATGCTATTCTGCTTGTTAAATTTGGGGTTTGTGGGTGGCTGGCTACTATCCCGATTGTAACTGGGATAGTAGCCAGCCACCTGCAAACCCCAAATTTAGACCTTAAAACTTACCGGAAAGCAGCTGGCAGACACAGAGCCTGCTTGTTCTCCTTGTAAGCTAAAATGGTGCCTGAGGAAAGGTGAGAGGAGATGAGAAAATCTGTGGTTGAGTCCCCACAGGCCCAATACCCCATTAGACCTGGATCTTTCAGGAAGGCCCAGGTCTAATGGGGTATCAAATTATTTCCGGTCAAAGGAGGGTTTACCTATATGGAAAAGCCCACAGAGAAAATGAAGTGAAAAAAGGTGTTGGTAGCTTTATAATGAAGAAGCTAAAGAGGGGGGTTGAACTTCACAGATCTCACTAAAAACTTTGTGGAATTGTACCTCATTCCAGCAGATGTGGAAGCAAAGCAGATGATTATTTAGCCAATCCTTCCATGTTTTCCTGTTGCCATGCTTTTATAACAAATGCTGACTTGCAGCGTGTTTCCTTAAGAAGGTAGTTGCTTCTCAAAGGCATCATAACCATTGGCTTTGTGGACCAGTGAACCACTGCTGTGAGATTTTGTTGGTTGTGCAAATGGTCACAGCAAAAATTTGTTTTGGTTTTTAATATTTGCTTAAAGTTAAATTACCTAAAAGTTTGCTATATAGGCAGTCTCAAAGGTACAAACAAGATATGGTCTGTAGGGTTGTTCTTAAGTTGAATTTGGTTTTAAGTCAGAACAGGTACTTTTAAAGTGTAATTCCATATGTATGTGTGTGTATTTGTGTGTGTATTATCTATCTATCTATCTATCTGTCATCTATCTATCTATCATCTATCTATCTATCTATCTATCTATCTATCTATCTATCTATCTATCTATCTATCTAAGGTTTGGATAGCATGGGGGTTAACATCCCTGTGGTGTTTGTTTTGTTGTCTGAGATATTTCACCTCACTTCCTGTCCCTGTAATAATTGGATTTTGAAAAACAATTGGCTTGTTATGGAAACAAGGATTGGAGATAAAGCTTCAGAGGAAATACCTTTTCCCCATCATAACTCTTTCAGGAGTGGATTTTCCTTCCAAGTGGTATATTACAGTTGTTGTTGGCTCACCCCGTTCTTAACTATGAGTCGTTTGTAAGTGGATGTTATATATGGGAGAGGGGGGCGGAATCAAATGTTTTCTGTAAATGATTAAAATTAAAAACACCAAAAATCTCTCTTTCTCAATAACAAATAATCTTCCCACTCATACTACAGTTATTGCTAAATTTATATAAGTACATCATTCATAATTAAATTCGATCAAATTATTCAGCTATTGAAATTAGTAAATTAACTGATACGGATTGTCCCTTTGGAAGAAAGGTGGAATATAAATCAGGTAAATAAAGTAAAGTCCCATATTCAGATGTTTGGTGCTAATGGGACTGTTTTGCACCCACCCTGTGGTTGAGGGCATGGCACAATCTCAATGTTTCATTGAGACATTTATTTAGAAGTCTTGATCTTGTTCTCTTCAGTTTCTAATCCTCCTATCATTTTCAACTATTTCCTTCCCCATTTTTTCTGATCACTAAAAAAAAAACCCCACCCTCCTTTAAAGTCTGGGAAATAGCTACGTATGTACTGATTTTTTTTATGGCTACCATTGGCATTACCCATCACAAAGAAACTTCAAATACTCTATTAGTGCAAATGATTGCTAGGTGTCACAACTAAAAATTCCAGCCAAAAGCTCCCCCCCCCCAAATATTTCACACGAACTCTCATGAATTTAGAACATTACCACTAGAATTAATTCCTCTATGATACTCTTTGGGCAATACATTTGTAATCCTCTTTTTTCAGCTTAGCTCCACTCATTTCATTTTGTACACTTCTCTGGGACAGACTGCATGCAATATTAAATGCGCCTCTACATTAATGTGAATTGTTTATTGGGGAGGAGGTAACGTCAGATGGGGGAGGGCATATTTATTGCAATTGAAGTAATAAAATAATTTCCTCAGGGCCACAGCATAGGAAGAAAGGACTAAATATATCCTTCACAAGTACTGTGATGACAGCAATTATCTACTGATTCTCCTTTATTAAGAGAACTATCACATACAGCACATTTAAAAAAAGAAAAAAAGAAATGATTTTCCCAGTGTTGTACAGTAATACAAACACGGTCCCTTTTCCCTAGCACACATAGGCAGTTTGCTGTTATCTATATGACCCATGTCTCACATTATTGTTGGACAACTGAAACACATTTGATGCAGATGTGGATTTTGGTCTGGATATTGTGTAGCTAGTTTTCTCTATCAGGGTTCCATCTCACAATCAAAAGGTGAAGAGGGCACATTTAATGTCACTATCATTCACTTCCATCCATCATTCCTTCAAAGGAAGCATCCTTATCTTGACAGGAATACAAAGGCAATCTAATGGCAAACAACAAGTTAAGCATTTTATGTCCCAAATGCTTGTTGTCGTCATCATTGGGAACAGGGAAACTGTATATAGCAAAGCACAAAGGACACATTTTAAGACTTGCTCTGTGAGGATTCTGCATCAAAAGATGGCTAAAATGCTCTACTGTAACACAAGAAGGTTGTGTGAGGGTCCACAGAACCCCTCTGGCAATTGAAGTTACTCACAACAATCATTGGAAATAATAACTTTAATGCCTGGTTACTATAGCTCAGCAAAATTGTGAATAAGGAACATGCTCAAAACCCCTGACTTTTCTACCCCCTAAACCATCCCCTCTCAAGTTCACTAAAGTTTGTATGCCAGCCTCCTTGGCAGTTCTCATTATCATTCCTTTTGAACCAGTTCTCATTATCACTCCTTTTGCAAGCCAAGTCATTTCTTATCAGTCCTTTTTTTCATGCTAGGCTTGCAGGTGTCCAGATGTTCATATCCCCCCCCCCCCCGGCCTCAAAACTGGCATGAGTAAGCTCTGATGTTCTAGCAACAGCAGACAAAGCCATGACAGCTCAGTGATATCTATGCATGTAATAGATCGGCTGGAATATAATGAACATATTTTGAAGGAGATGGGAAACTAGGGATTTTGGATTGTTTTATGGAGTTCACATTTCATGCTGATTGGATTTGTTCTACACTGGAATTCTTCATTTGGTAAGACAGATTTTCAGATATATTGTCTTTGGATTTTTTTTTTTTTGCCAATTCAAATAACTAATATTAAGATTATTCACATACCTCCTATGCCTTATGATATATCATTATTATTATAATTATTAAAACTAATCCTGAACATGATTAGCTGGAATAAGGTTCTTTCAGTTCAGCAGGGACTTACTCTCAAATATGCTCAAGGCTTCACCTTGCAGCAAAAATTAAATGTTTTCTAAGAGATCTGATCTCTTCTGAACAGCTGTAACGGGTTAGAATGAAAGAGAATTTTGTAGCAGAGGAATAACATGTGGGAGGCAGGGTTTAACCCTGACACCTTTTCCCTCCATCTGTTTTTTCCATCCATGACAGGTGTATGCACTTCTCTGGAACATGGGCTGGAAAAAGATTTGCCGAGGGAAAATGCCTTTCCCTTGATGCCATCTGCTTTGTTACTGAAAACCTCTCTTACTATATGTTAATTGCTTTCATTTCATTTTTCTCTGCTCCTAAATAAGTGAAAATTAAAGTGTCCTGTACCTTCTCAATTGCAGGAAGGCATTATAAAGATATGTGAAGTAAATTGATCCTCCAGTACAGAAGTTATACAGTAGGTTCTGTCAGGAATATTAAAAATTAACTGGTATTTTTGATTGAAAAAGTGTGAGCCTGTTAAAGTCAGTGGGCTGAAACTAGTGTCACCCTGAGGAGAGTGAGTAGGCTGAAGCCTCTTAGAGTTAGTGGGTCAAAGCTAGTGTCATCCTGAGGTGTGTGAGATAAACCTCTGTGTGAGAGAAGCCTCATGTGAGAACCCTCCAGTGTGAAGGCTGCTGCATGTAAAGCTACTATGTATTTGTTTAGTTGTGTCAAGAAAACCTAGTTCTTGTAAATAGTGCAACCATATTATTTTACTGCAAAGAAAAGCCTCCTATGAAAGGGATAACATTGGTTTGCATGTTTTTGTTCTTTTTATCACTTTGGGCTACTGGTGCTGGGTCACACTGCTGCTAATAAGTTACTCTGCTATCCATTTATGAGCAGGTTCTTTTGATAATAAACCCACTTGCCCAACAGGCTCTCTATTAACCAGAACTTCAGCAACTGGAACCCTCAAGCAAACAGCAAGAATTCAAAGAAAAAATATGTTTCCTAATATAGTAAAACAGTAAAAATGTGTTACAAGTTGGCCTTTATTTGTATTAATTTGCTTTTAATTAATGCATTTCAATATTAATATCCAGTCAATACAGAATTTATGGTATGGGATAGCATGGGGGATAGTAATAGTTTTTAATGGTGACTCTCAAGCAACCAGAATCAATATTTATTTGGCATCTACCAAACTGAGAGTCTACTGTGTTCTATAAACTATTAAGTGCAAAATTGTTGCAATTTCTATTTTGCAGTGTTATTTTTTGATATACATGGCCTTTTTGGAAACTTACTTCATTTCATGAAAAGGTTTGAGTTATATTGAAGGATGTTGCACCACATCATATTGTCAAGTTTCTTGTTGTTGATGGTTATGAGCTAAAAGTACAGGATCAGGAATTAGAAACTTTCTGGTTGTACTAATCCATTTGTAAATCATAAGGTCAATATCTTACTTTTGACAAAAGTGCACAGTGACATAGGCCAAGCATGTCTTCTATTTGCTTTTCATTTCTATGCATTTAAAGCATTAATAACACTTCTGTATACTTATATAATAGTGGGGAAATAAACTTTTGCTTGCTCACTGGAAACCTCTTCAGCCTTCAAGTCAGGTTTAAATGCAAATAGTGTATTATATAAAATGTAAACAGCAAGAGGTTTTCTTCTAATTCAAGTTCAGTGTATTTCAGTTAAAATGTCAGAGTGGCTCATTTTATGCTATTCATGTCAAAAATCAGAAGGTGACATTACATGAACTGGCTGCAGAATGAATGGAAAATTATTTGTTCTCTTTCTTGGGTTTTAATAAAATGCATAGTGCTTTTGTTCAGAATGCCAAAGCTATTACACATATTGCAAAATATAACATATCCTCATTGAAAAAGGTCATTCATGTTTGCTTCAGAACTAAGAATAGTGAGTGAAAGATACATATTCATCAAGCCTGAGTTACAGAAACATTTAGCAGAGGATGTCTGAAACAGCTAGGCATCATTTCCTAATTTCTCAATGGACAGTATTTTGGCAATGACCACTGAAAACAAGCAACCTGTTAGTAGAACTTTAGTGTCAGTGATGACACATTTATTTCTACTAATATGACCAACCAGATCCTTAATATTAGGATGATGAGTTCAAAATGGAACAATAGAAAGTGATCATGTAGTAGCATATATGCCAGACAAAAAAGATAGGCCTAATGCAGGAAACGGAAAACTAGCTATGGTTTCATGGTGGACAAAAGGAAGTGCTTGCAACTATTTCGTATGGATATGATTTAAGGGATATTATGAGTAAAACTGGAATTTTTAATGCAACATATTATCATTGGCCATTTCCCAAATAGAATAATTCTTTTATAATCAATCACTGTACAGGTTGAGTATTTCTTATCTTAAATGCTTAGGACCAGAAGCATTTTAGATTTATTTATTTACAGTATTTATATTCCACCCTTCTCACCCCAAAGGGGTGGATCACAATACACATATACACAGCAAAAATTCAATGCCTTTTTTTGACATACAGACAAATAGAGGCTATTCAGCAGTTGTTCCACCGAATCCTGGAGGTTGCTCGATTCGTCCACAGGGGGAGCTGTCGCTTTGCCTACTATGACGCCGAGGCTTTTTGATCGTAGTGTTTCCTCCTTGCTCTCCGGCATTTTTATGGTGTCATAAATTAGCCTCCCCGCCTTAACCGGTCCCTAATTTTTCTACTCACAGCTCATAGCTGTTTTCAAATTGCTTAGATTGACAGTGAGCTGGGAATTTTTAACAGCTTTTTTAAACAGCTATTAACAGTTGGGCGCTCAACCCCGACTCAGGCTTCAAACTTGCCACCTTTCGGTCAGTGATTTATTGCAGCTGATTAACCAGTTGTGCTACCAGCCCAGCCCAGATTTCAAATTATTATCTTTCAGACCTGTATTGCATATATGTACATAATGAGATAACTTGGATATGGAATCCAAGTGTTCTGCCCCCACTATCTTAACTACTTGGAAATTGAACTGGCTGCACAGGAAACAGATCAGAAACTATATAGTTGAATCAAACAGGAATGTATGAAGTGACAATAATTTTAGACTTTTTCTTCTCCTGAGTCTCACTACAAAGTCTTTATGAGGAGAGGTAAACAGTATCTTTGATAGACACTGTTCTGGCCGAACTGAGGCTCTTGAATCATTATTTCTTCTTATTGTTTCTTTCTTGTATGGTGTTCAACTGTCTCTAAGATGGTCTCAATATTTAACTCTGACTGGACTTGAATACAGCTCCTACTGGACTTGAATACAGCTCATATAGTTTCAACTGGTGTCAAATGCAAAGAGGCTGTCTAGACTGCCCCCTTAGAAACTGTACATAAAATATGAATCCCTCTATCTAAAAAGGGCTTAACTAGGGTTGAGGGTCTTCATGAGGCACAACACCAAGTCTAAAACTGCTATTCATTTAAGTTTCATAAACACCTTATTTACATAGTCTGAAGACAATTTTATACACCATGTTTTAAATAATTTTGAGCATGAAAAAAGTATGTGTACATTTAATTATCCTAAAACAAAGGTATCACTATATCTGCCACTCGTGTGGACAATTTGGAATGTTGAAATATTACAGATTCTGGAATTCTGGATAAGGGTTGCTCAACCTGTGTATTGTATTGACTTTAATTTTGATTACCAGTTTTCTCAATTTCACGGGAAGCCAAAAGAAAGATTATAGCAGGAATGCTTTTCTGCACTCACAGAATTATGATTGAGAGATATGCTGTCCATGAAGGAGAGGAGAACACACTTTATCAGAGAGAGGGGAGCACACAGGGGACTAACCCAAGGTAAAATTCCATTACTCTGAGAAAAAGAAAGAGGCTGTAAGAAGTACATTTTGCTTGAACACTGTTTTACAAAGTTAATTCTCCCAATTTTCCAGTTCTTGTGAGATTTTTCTGGAACCCAATAGAAGCAGTGTTAAGAATATAACAAGTTATCTTCCGAACAGCAAATTTCTTGCTTTTCTTTAGAACAATGAGAGTCCATTCATTATGCAGTTAAACAAGGACTTGCTTGAGAAATGGAGAGATTTGTGCTTCCCTGCATGACATGCCATCACAATAATTACTAGTCCTACAGTTTCTTTTGTATAGACAGAGGGAAAGACAGCTAAAGGGAAGGATAAATCCCCATAATAATAATTGATCCAAAGGACAACAGCACTCAGTACTGCTGGTAGGATTTATACATTCCCAACGTATGTGACTATGGAAATAAATGTTTGGTTCACTCATCCATACTTTCATATCTGGTGACAAATACAAATCAGACTGTTAGAAACATAAGGAAGTTACACACAAAAGGACTTGATAAAGTGAATTAAAAATAATACATTGATAATACACTTTCTTGAACAAATCAAACAAACATCTAACAGTTACTAAAAATTTTCAGACTCTTTTTTGGGCTAGTTATTATATTAAATGAAAAGGGTAGAAGATTTTTGACAGATTTGAACATGGAAGAAAAGCTGTGGATGACACAGTAATTTCAGACCTCACAACCTCTGAGGATGCTTGCCATAGATGCAGGCGAAATGTCAGGAGAAATGCCTCTAGAACATGGCTCTATAGCCCGAAAAAACCCACAAGAACCTAGTGATTCCAGCCATGAAAGCCTTCGACAATACAATTTCAGAAATGCTTGTAGAAAATACTAATCCTGAATGTAATAAAAACTCTTATTTCATATGAATAACATTTCCGTAGGCCAGTAGCAGTATATTGCATTAAGAAAAAATTGATTAACACTATCTGGACAGACCAATGAATGGCAACTTATGAGATAATATCCATGGCATAGGACTGTGATAGCTATGTGGGAAGGGGCCTCTTTTAGAAGTTTGTAATGAACCTCAGAAATGAAGCTTGAATCTTTGTGTTTTAAAATCAAGCAAAACACAACATATCCTGATCAAACATTTTTATACCCGTTTTATTTATATAAAACTAGAGATGGACAAAACTCTCTGTTTGGTTTTTGTACACATTTGTTTGTTTTTTTGGGGGGGGGGGGGGGGTTCTTTTGGCAAAACTCATGTTAAGTAATGATAAAAGACAAATGGAAATAAAAGTCTTGTTGGGACTCAGCCTGTGTTTGAGCCTGAATCTGTGGTTGTGTTTTCCCCTTCTAATGTTTCTGGGTCTGACTTGGCTAGTGAACCTGATGTGATCAATGAGGATGAGGTGCAAAATGGAGACACTTTGGACAATAAGGTTACTGCATACTCTGATCGAGAAGGATCAGGGGAAGGCTAAGTTCTCATGAGAAAGTTCCTGTCACAGCCAGAGAAGAAAGTTTACTCCCTTCTCCAAGCTTGAGTTTGCAAGATAGTTTCACACCTGCTGCAGTTAATGAGGAGATAGATAAGACCAGTCACCGTCTGGAAATCAGCCAGAACAATTGAGAGGCCCAATGTTTATGCAGGTCAGAAAGAATTCAGCTGTTGGGGACTTCCGGTGGACATGGCGACGGGGTAGCCTCGCCGAGAGGGAGCTCCCGATGAGGACCGGCGTTGTGGTGGTCAGGTTGAGCTAAAAAAGCTCCCCCCTTTGCCGGATTGAGTGCAAAGGTGTCGCGAACCCCAAGAGGCTCGAGACCCCGGAGATTCTCCCCTCCCTCAAGGAGGAGAGATCGAGAGGGTCCGAGCGGGACAGGGGAAGCGAACCACCCCGCAAGGATCAAGCCGCAAGGCTTGTCTTACCGTCGCCAAACCACTCCAAATAGAAGAAGAGGAAGATCGAAGAAACCCCCTGTTGGGGGAAGAAAAAAGAAAGACTTCATCCCCAGGTAACGGGAGGAGTGCTCCCAATTTGATAAACAGTTGAAGGAGTGGAGAAACGGAGGGAAAAAGGAGGAGAAGGAGATTCAAATGTTGGAGAAGTAATAAGAATAAAGAAATCTTAAGAAATATAAGAATGAACAGACTATTTGCGTGATTGATAAATTGGATAAATGGATATAAGTGGACATCAGGCGAAATTTTGGTTAAACTATCGAAAATTAGGCCGATCTATGGGAATTAACCTTTAAAAATATAATACAATATAAAAGAGGCGAGAAGGACGAAGAATTTGCCTTCGCATTCCCCCCCCGCGACATCTCCCGGACTTAGAGAATGAAGAAATAAATGTAAACAACACCGACCTTGACGCCATCTCTGTTGAGTCTATCCCGGCCTTCTTTATAAACAATTGGACCGCGCGAAGGAAAGGAAGTGACGGAACCGGAAGGCCGGAGACAGCGACGGACCAAGAAACAGGAAGGGAACTAAGAAGGGTCGGAAAGAGACGGAAGGGACGGAAAGGAGGAAGTGACGGGGCGGAAGTGAAACGGCGCCATCTTGGATCATAGAGAAAAAACGCTATAGATCGGCAGGAAGAAAATTTGTGCATTTTGAAGATCTGGAGACCCGGAAGGGGCAAAGGCTAGGTGGTATAAGGGCAAGAACGACGAGGAGAAGTAACGGAGAGGAGATACGAGGACGAGAAGAAGACGACGGCGGACAAGGAAGAGAAGAAGACGACAACGGACAAGGAAGAGAAGCAGACGAAAGACATCATAACGAGGATGAGAAGTAGACGATAGTGGATTATTGGAGGAGTAAAATAGAGAGAAGCAGATAAGTAGAGGAGTAACTCTCTTGGCTTTTTTTAAGTGGAGGAATAGAAGAAGAAGACAGTTTCTACCATTAAAATCCATGACTTTCTGACAAATTGATAAACAGAAACAGTAAAATAATTATTAACTATTATAAGAAATTGATTTTATATAAAATAGTGTTAGTTCATTAAGTTTTGTTTTTAAACAAAGGGAAAAATTAATTATATAAAATAGTAGGGCTAATAATAGAGTGCCTGATATCAGTAGTTACAATATTAAATATTAAATTTTAGTGGGTAATATATTATAAGTAATTGAATGTGTCTATCAAGCTGTATTAATTGAACTGAAGATATATAAGAAGTTTGAAATCAATTCATATTTTCATTGAATATTTAATCAACTAATTAATTAACTATTAAATTTTGGGGGGAAAATATATCATAAGTAATTGAATTTGTTTTATAAGCTGTAATAATTGAATGGAAGATTTAAAAGAAGTTTGAAATCAATTTATATCTGCATAGATCACTCAATCAACTAATTAATTAATTGTTCGAGTATTGGAATTTAATTAAACATAATTTGAAGGGGATATTAATAGAACAAAGATCTGGGAATATAAGAAACAAACTGGAAATGACAACTCCAAGTAAACCAGAGTCACGAAGAGGATCATTAGATATAAATCCAAAAATGGATAATCTATTAAAAGAGATCAAAAAGATATCAGAAAAACAAGATGCCTTGAAAATAGAATTGAAGGAGGAAGTGAAGACTAAACACGAAGAATATTATAAGAAACAAGAAGGAATTATTACAAAAATGACAGAAGAATTTAAAGCAATGAAAATAGAAATAAAAGAAGAATTTGGACAAATAAGAAAAGATATAACACAGCTTGATGGAGAAGTGAAAGAATTGAAAGCTTCTAAAGAGAAAATCGAGGGAACACAAACAGAGATGGCACAGAAAATAAAAGGACTGGATAGACAAAGGGAAAAAATGGAATTAGAACAAGAAAGATTGTTGCAGATGCAAATGGATTTCCAATTAAGACTTAGAAATATAATGGAAGATGATAAAGAAGATATAAGATTATTGATAATCAAAATTCTGGCAGATTGTCTGGAATGTGAAGAAGATGAATTGGAACAGGAGGTGGATCAAGTCTACAGGATATCTTCATTTTATTCTAGGAGGAACAAGACAGACAGAGATGTGATAGTGAAATTTACAAGGAAGAAGGTTCGAGACGATGTGCTCTACAACAATAATAGAAAACCAATCTTTTATAAAGGAAAGAAAGTGGCGGTGTTGAAGGAATTTCCACAGATAACTTTAGCAAGAAGAAGAAAATATTTTTTCTTAACAGAAGAATTGAAGAAAAGAATGATAAGATTTAGATGGGAAAGAAAAGAAGGGATAATGGTGACATATAATGAAGAAAGATACTGGTTGACATCCGAATATAAGGCCAAGGCATTTTATGAAAAGCTTATGAAACAGAAGGAAGGAGAGGGAGAGAAAGGAGGAGGGGAAGAAGAAGAAGAAGAAGGAACAGGAGAAGAAAAAGAAGAAGGCGAAGCAGGAGCAGAGGAAGTGGAAGAAAGAAGATTATCTACCCCGAGAAAAGGAGTAAAGGAAAAAAAGGCAAGATATAAATCACCAAAAGGCTATAGCTATCTGGGAAAAGAACCGAAACCACAGAGAATGACACCACGGAAAAAGGAAGAAAAAGAAGGTCAGAGTATGGAACAATCGTTAACTGCAACAGCGGAACCGGTTTTTGGAGACATAGGACTGGGACTAGATCAGAATGAATAAAATGATGGAGAGACAAATAAAGTGTTTTTCAAATAACATTAATGGTATGAACTCCCCTCAGAAAAGAAGGAAAGTATGGAAGAGTTTGAAGAAACAGAATTTTGATGTAATAATGTTACAGGAAACCCATATATGTGATAAACATGTGGCGCATCTTTTGAATAAAAAATTAGGAAAGGAATTTCACTCAGCTTATGAAAAAAAGAAAAGAGGAGTGGTAACATATGTAAAAGAATCAATAGACTCAGAATTGGCCTTTAGAGACTCAGAAGGAAGATGTGTGGCAGTGAAAATAATAATTGGAGATACCAAAATATTGATTTGCAACATATATGCCCCCAATGGACCAAAGACAAAATTTGTGGAAAATTTGAACATCAAATTAAAAGAAACAGAGTTTGACGAATTGATTGTGGCAGGAGATTTTAATGGGGTTATTGACTGTCAAATAGATAAAAGGGGGAAGAAAAAGAAGCTTAAGGAAGGTAAACTCCCACAGAAATTTATTGATCTACAAAAAGATTTTGATTTGGATGACGTATGGAGAAATAGAAATAAAGATAAAAAAGACTATACTTTCTTCTCGAACAGACATCAATCCTGGTCTAGGATAGATATGGTTTGGATTACCAGGAACCTCTCCACTAAAGTGAAAGAGATTAACATTTTGCCACGAGACTTATCGGACCACTGCCCTATAGAGATGGTTATAAACCATAAAAACTACCATAGAAAATGGAGATTAAATGAGAATTTGATAAAAACAGAAGAGGATAAAGAATATTATAAGAAAATAATCCAGGACTATTTACAAATAAACAAATTGGAGGAAATGGAACCACGAGTGGTATGGGATGCCTTTAAGGCAGTTTTGAGAGGGCACTTTATCCAACAAGGAGCAAGAAGGAACAGAGAAAGGAATAAAAGAATAAATGAGCTGTTGGTAGAAATAACAACTAAAGAATCGGAACTTAAAAAAAACCCATCGAAACGACTAGAAAAACAATTGATGACACTGAAACAAGAGAAAAATTATGTGGAGTTGGAACTTCAATCAAGACAAATGAAATTTTTAAAGCAACAGACCTTTGAAAATGCCAACAAACCGGGTAAATGGTTAGCAAACCAAGTTAGAAAAAAAGGCAAATTAATCATATCGCCAAAATAAATACCAAAGAAAAGGAATTGAAGACGGATAAAGAAATCTTGGAGGAGTTCAGGAGATTCTATACACAATTATATACAAAAGACAATATAATGAAAGAGGACATCATGGAATATATCGGTCAAATGAAGTTGGATAAAATAACAGATGAAGATAGAGAAGAATTGAACAAAGAGATAACAGAGGATGAAATAGAGAAAGCCATAAATAAAATGAATGCAGACAAGGCCCCGGGACCGGATGGGTTTACGGCAGGATTTTACAAATCGTTTAAACAACAAATAATACCAATTTACAAAGTTATTGTGAATGAAGCATTGAAATATCGAAAGATACCAGACTCCTGGAAGGAGGCAGAGACCACTGTGATACACAAAGAAGGCTCACCAGAAACTGATATTAAAAATTATAGACCGATCTCCTTGTTAAATATGGATTATAAAATGTTTGCGAATATTATGGCCACAAGACTAAAATCTTTTTTAAGTAAGTGGATTGGAGAAGAACAAACAGGTTTTCTCCCAAATAGACATATGAAAGAAAATATACGCAACGTTTTAGATCTTTTAGAATATTATGAGATGAACCATCAGAAAGAATTTGCCCTTTTGTCAATAGATGCTGAGAAAGCATTTGATAATTTGAACTGGGATTTCTTTAAGATTTTGATACAAGAATTGGACATGGGTGAGAAATTTAATAATGCAATTAATGCCATCTATGAATTTCAAAAGGCGAAAGTTAAAGTAAATGGCCAAGTGACTCAAGAATTTGGAATTACAAAAGGCACTAGGCAGGGTTGCCCACTTTCACCATTGATCTTTGTTATGGCAGTGGAGATCCTGATGAAGAAAATTAGAGAAGATGAAAAGATTAAAGGAGCAAAAATTGGTAAATTTGAATATAAAATACGTGCGTTTGCGGACGATTTAATAGGAACAATTGAAGACCCAGGGAAAAACCTACAAAACTGGATAAATAAAATAGAAGATTTTGGAAAAGTGGCAGGTTTTAGAATGAATATGAAGAAAACTAAACTTTTATTTAAAAATGTGAATAAGGAGAAACAAATAAAGATTCAACAACAGGTGGGAATTGAGGGTGTTAAAAAGATTAGATATCTGGGAGTCTGGATCACAGCCAGAAATGGCCAACTTTTGAAGAATAACTATGAATTGGTATGGAAGAAGGTTCAAAAAGATCTACAGAATTGGGATCGATTAAACCTATCTCTCCTGGGCAGAATATCCTTGATAAAAATGAATGTTTTACCAAAACTTATATTTCTATTTCAAAATATACCGGTGATAAGAAACCAAACTCTTTTTAAACAATGGAAGAAAGATCTATTGAAATTCATATGGAAAGGGAAAAGACCGAGAATCAATTATATAAACTTAATAGACAAGAAGACGAGAGGAGGATTGGGATTTCCTGATCTGAAGACTTATCATGAGGCCTGTGCCCTGTCTTGGATTAGGGATTGGATGACTTTGGATAAAGAAAAGTGTTTAAACCTAGAGGGTTATGATTTAAGAGTGGGATGGCACGCATATGTTTGGTATAATAGAGAGTTGAAAGAAAAAAATTTTGGTAATCATTTTGTTCGAGCCTCCCTATTGCGGACATGGATGAGATATAAAGCACTTTTCTATAAAACTACACCATTATGGATCTCAGCAATGGAGGCACACCAAAGAAGACTTTTAGGATGGAGGACCTGGCCAAGATATAAGGATATACTAGTGAAAGGAAAATTGGAGATTAAATCCTTTGAACAATTAAAGACTTCATACGATAATATAACTTGGTTACACTACTTACAAATTAAAGAATATTTCAAACAAGACCAAAAAACCGGCTTTGACTGGAAAGAGAATACATGGGATAAAATATTAAAGACACAAAAGAAAGTAGTTACAACACTATATAACAAATTGCTTCAATGGCTAACAGAAACTGAACAGGTGAAAGCCTGTATGGTAAAATGGGCTGAAAATATAAGAAGACCCATCCATTTTAGGGAATGGGAGCTGATATGGAACAAAAAATTGAAATATACATATGCTATGGATTTGAAAGAGAATTGGTATAAAATGTTTTATAGGTGGTATTTGACACCGAGTAGACTTAGTCATATGTATCAAAACGTATCAGACAAATGTTGGAAATGTGGTGAGCAAGTAGGTACTTTTTACCACATGTGGTGGACATGTAAAGAGACATCTAAGTTCTGGTCAATTATCCATGAGGAAATGCAAAGAATGCTGAAAAAAAGATTCAAAAAGAAACCTGAATACTATCTTTTGGGATTTACAGATTCAGATCTTAAATTGGAGGAGAATGAAGATAAATTATTTACATATTGCACAACAGCGGCTAGGATAGCCTTTGCCAAATACTGGAAGAATGATGATGTTCCGACTAATGAAGAATGGTGGAAGAAAATTAAAGAAATAAGAGATATGGATGAATTAACTTTCCTGTTGAGAAGGAACAATGGAAAAACTCTAAGGAGGACAGACTGGTCCTCTGTATATGATTATGAAAAGAAAGTTGAAAAAATATTAGGATGAGAATAGATTAATAAGGAGAAGAAACGGCTTGAGAAGATCCTGAGGCTGGAGTGGAAGTCATTTTAGAATAGTTTAGGTAGTTATTATGTTGTATTAGGTGTTTGTTATATTTTGGTTGTTTTCTTTGATGGGTCTTTCCCTTTCCTACTGTTCTATCTTCTTGTTTTTGTTCCCCCTCTATCCTTGTGTGGTTTTGTGAAAACTTTAATAAAAATCTAAAAAAAAAAAAAAGAAAGAAAGAATTCAGCTGTTAAAGCCAAAAACTGGGGGGGGGGGGGAGTAGGAACCAGTTTTTGGGACTTAAGTTGAGCTCTTAAAGAATTTTCTTTATACCAGGCATCGTTTGGAATCAAGCTCAAGTCTCCTGGATATTCCTGTTTCATGTGGCTTCATCTCTAAGGATTCATGGCTTTTCAAGTGGATTAGCAGTGGCTAGTCTGTTCATGGTTTTATTCTAAAGGCTTTTTGGTTAGTCATTGCATTTGGATTATTTCTGCAAGCTTTGGGACATTGTTATAATTCCTTTGTTTGGAACTGCTTATGTTGCTGCTTTATTTGGCTTTTTGCTTTTGGACTTCTACTTATTTTTATAATCATCTTTTTTATTGGCTCCAGTTATTCTTAAATAAATATAAATAAAAAGGACTCTTCCTTCATTCAAGGTGTGGTGTAATTAATGATTAGAGGGTCCTGTTCCTGTTCTAGGATGCAACAAGTCTTTCCCATCTCTATTTAAAAGCAGGACAGTGGCTATCAAGTAATGTAAAACAAAAAGGAAACCACTGGAAAGTCTGCTTTGTCTCTCTTGAAATCATTGTACAGACCTTGCCAACCTTCTCATATTCCATCCCTGAAAAATCCCATTACGATTAAACAGATTAAGATCAAATGTCAATGCATTTGTGTTTCATGAGAGTATTTGAACAGAGTCCTTACTTGTATCATTGCGAATAATTAACATTTTTAGGTATAGCTTCTGGCCTCTAAGAGAAGTATGCCAATGAATTCAGCAAGGTAAGAAGAATGTTCCAAATTAAAATGCTGATAAAAAATCTTTAAACTCTTAATGGCTTACAGCTTACAGGCCTGGCCCAGGTCATGAGGCTGGAGATTTTGCTAACGTGACTAACAATGAGATTTATTAGGTTGATAGATCCTATCTTTTGAGGCATACCTATCTAGTTGTGTCAAATTTTTAAATTGCCTTAAAATAGGGATGCTTTAATTAATTAATTAATTAATTATATGCCATATATTGCAGGTTGTACAGGAATCCAGAAACATATAGATGATCACCATCTATTGCTCATAGGTACTGGTTAATATAATGGAAATGTTAATGTCTTTAATCTTTATTCACCAGAAAGGGGATTTCAGCAAAGGCATTGTAGGCATTGTAAACTGTAGAACTGCAAACAAGATCAAATTTCAGAAATTTATCCATATTATAGAGAGAGAGGTGGGGGTATCCTTTATCTGAAATGCTTTGGATCTGAAGTGTTCTCGATTTTGGATTTTCTTCAGGTTTTGGGATACCTCTATTTGTCTATACATACATAATGAGAAAATTTGGAAAGGGAGTCCCAGTCTATATACAAAATTTATTGATGTTTCATATACCCCTTGTACACATGACCTAAAGAAAATTGTATGCACATTATTATGTGCATTGAACTGTTATCAGAAAGCAAAGAAATGTCAGTCACTATCTCAGCCACTGATGTATTGATTTTTTGTTGTTGATTGTATTTTCTATGCTTGTTTTAACCTGTACTTGTTGGGCATGTCTCTTTGTAAGCCACCCCAAGTCCCTTTGGGGAGATGGAGGCAGGGTATAAAAATAAAGCTATTATTATTAGATAATTTTGGAAATTGGAGTATTTTAGATTTCAGAATTCTGGATAAGGGATGGTCAACCTCCATTATGTAAACTATGTAATGTGTATTTTATTATAAAGCAAACACAAAAAGCAAAAAGCAAAAATGTTCCAATAAAACAATAATTATTCCTTTTTGTGATCCTTATGCCTCAGTGAATACAAGTGTGTTGTGCATTTTTTGGGGAATTTTGCAAAGGTTCTCAAATTTTTAAAGCTGCAGAGCCCTTTTTTGAAGGAAGAGTTTCTCAGGGAGTCCCAATAAACTTTTGGACACAGCAGCCTCATTGCCTTTTAAAATTTGATAGAAGGGCTGGGCCAGTGGCAGATGGATGGGGAATGTTTCTGTGAACTAATTGAAAACAACATGAACAAATTCCTATGCACACAACATGTATCTTGTTTGTAGAGCAAAACGAAAGGAAGAATCATAGAATCATAGAATCATAGAATGAAAGAGTTGGAAGAGACCTCATGGGCCATCCAGTCCAACCCCCTGCCAAGAAGCAGGAATATTGCATTCAAATCACCCCTGATAGATGGCCATGCAGCCTCTGCTTAAAAGCTTCCAAGGAAGGAGCCTCCACCACACTCCGGGGCAGAGAGTTCCACTGCCGAATGGCTCTCACAGTCAGGAAGTTCTTCCTAATGCTCAGATGAAATCTCCTCTCTTGTAGTTTAAAGCCATTGTTCCGCGTTCTAGTCTGCAAGGAAGCAGAAAACAAGCTTGCTCCCTCCTCCCTGTGGCTTCCTCTCACATATTTATACATGGCTATCATATCTCCTCTCAGCCTTCTCTTCTTCAGGCTAAACATGCCCAGTTCCCTAAGCCGCTCCTCATAGGGCTTGTTCTCCAGACCCTTGATCATTTTAGTCGCCCTCCTCTGGACACATTCCAGCTTGTCAATATCTCTCTTGAATTGTGGTGCCCAGAATTGGACACAATATTCCAGGTGTGGTCTAACCAAACCAAAATAGAGGGGTAGCATTACTTCCTTAGATCTAGACACTATGCTCCTATTGATGCAGGCCAAAATCCCATTGGCTTTTTTTGCCACCACATCACATTGTTGGCTCATGTTTAACTTGTTGTCCATGAGGACTCCAAGATCTTTTTCTCACGTACTGCTCTCGAGCCAGGCATCCCCCATTCTATATTTTTGCATTTCGTTTTTCCTGCCAAAGTGGAGTATCTTGCATTTGTCACTGTTGAACTTCATTTTGTTAGTTTTGGCCCATCTCTCTAATCTGTTAAGATCGTTTTGAATCCTGCTCCTGTCCTCTGGAGTATTGGCTATCCCTCCCAATTTGGTGTCATCTGCAAACTTGATGATCCTGCCTTCTAACCCTTCATCTAAGTCATTAATAAAGATGTTGAACAGGACCGGGCCCAGGACGGAAAGAATAATACAATATTTCAGATGAAGAACAATTTTAACCTATGGTATTTCAGTAGAAGGCCCAAGTGGCCATCCAGTCCAACCCTTTCTGCCATGCAGGAAAAGCAGTCAAAGCACTCCCAACAATTGGCCATCCAGCCTTTACAACAATCATAGTAGTAGTAGTAGCAGTAGTAATAGGAGCAACCCAAGTGCCATGCAGTCCAAACACCTTATGCATTCCAGGAAAAGCAGTCAAAGCACCCCAACAGATGGCCATCCAGCCTTTGAAATAATAATAATAATAATAATAATAATAATAATAATAATAGCAACCCAGGTGCCATCCAGTCCATCTTTGCAGTCAAAGCACTTCCAACGGATGATCACCAGTCTTTGCAATAATAATAGTAGGAGTAGTAGGAGCAACCCAGGGGCCACCCTGCCCAACCTTTTCCTGCCACAGAGTTAAAATCAACTCCCAACAAAAGGCCATCCAATCTTTGAAATAGCAACAACAATAAGGGTAACCACAAGGGCCACCCAATCCAACCTATTTCTACCTTGCAGTAAAAGCAGTGGAGTGGCCTTGCAGGCCATGGTGTTGGGGAGGACTTGTAAGCCATGGTGCTTCCTAGGCAAGGGGAAGTGGGGGAGGGGGTTGAGGGCCCTGAGGATGTAATCAATGTAGTCATTGATTAAATATTAAGATGAACGTCCTGATGGCAAAAGCTCCCTGATAAAGCCGTACATCCCCTGTAAAGATAATAGGCAAGAGGTTTTTAAACACATAATTAATATCTACTCTCAGGAGTACTTTATTCATTTATTTATTTATTTACTTTACTTTACTTATATACCGCTGTTCTCAGCCCGAAGGCGACTCACAGCGGTTCACAACCAACAAGAACAGCAGAAGTTCAATGCTAGATATAAAACAGTTAACAATCCCGCGCAGCACACAATTAATAAACACTTATTACAATAACTATTAGTCAAGATACCTGCACTGGTAGGAAGTTGGAGTAGAGAGTTCTTGGTGTAGTTCTAATTCTATGATTCTCTGAATGAAATCAACATATACAACTTATGAATGCACAAAATATTAAACTTACCCCCCCCCCCCGCCACCACCACAAAAAAAGAGCTCATAATATTTTAAATAACTTGATTGTACAGTTCTTGAGCGCAAATTTTGTAGACGACAATGGAACAGTACAGAATAATCAGAGTACATTATTTCCACAGATATTGGAATATTAGCTATAATTTGCATTATAATTGCAAACTGTTCATCCAGAAGAAACAAAACACTGTTAAAATTAAATAATAGAAGAAAGAGCATGAGGACTCTGTTGCAATGTCACATAAAATGAATTGTGAAAAAGAGATCATCCGGAGATCATCCGGAGTTTCGGGGTACGGTGTCATCTGTACGCGGATGATGTCCAACTCTGTCACTCCTTTCCACCTGCTACTAAGGAGGCTGTCGAAGTCCTGAACTGGTGCTTGGCCACTGTGACAGTCTGGATGAGGGCGAACAAATGAAACTGAATTCAGACAAGACAGAGGTCCTCCTGGTCAGTCGCAAGGCTGAACAGGTCATAGGCTTACAGTCTGTGTTGGATGGGGTCGCACTCCCCCTGAAGACGCAGGTTCGCAGCTTGGGTGTGACCCTGGATTCATAGCTGAGCCTGGAACCCCAGGTTTCGGCGGTGACCAGGGGAGCATTTGCACAGCTAAAGCTTGTGCGCCAGCTGCGCCCGTACCTTGGGAAGTCTGACTTGGCCACGGTAGTCCACGCTCTTGTTACATCCCGTTTAGACTACTGCAACGCTCTCTACATGGGGTTGCCTTTGAAGACGGCTCGGAAGCTCCAACTAGTCCAACGCTCGGCAGCCATGATCTTAACAGGAGCGGAGCGCAGGGAGCATACAACCCCCCTGTTGTGCCAACTCCACTAGCTGCTGATCTGCTCCCGGGCTCAATTCAAAGTGCTGGCGTTGGCCTTTAAAGCCCTAAACGGTTCCGGCCCAAGCTACCTATCCAACCGCATCTCGGCCTATGAACCCACCAGGACTTTGAGATCTTCCGGGGAGGCCCTGCTCTCAATCCCGCCTGCTTCTCAAGCATGGCTGGCGGGGACGAGAGATAGGGCCTTCTCGGTGGTGGCTCCTCGGCTGTGGAACGCCCTTCCTATGGACATTAGACTAGCACCATCTCTAATGGTATTCCGCAAAAAAGTGAAGACCTGGCTGTTTGAGCAGGCGTTCGAATAATTAGTGCAATGATTGGTTAATGAACACTGGAATGGAACAATGGATGATGAATCTGGATCATGTTTTTGATGATGAGACGATAATGAATGGTTATTGTAGTAATTGTTATTAATTATGTAATGTGTTAGGTTATTAACTGTTTTTATACTGTAGCATTGAATTTTTTCTGTTGTTATTTGTTGTGAACCGCTGTGAGTCGCCTTCAGGCTGAGAACAGCGGTATATAAGTAAGGTAAATAAATAAATAAATAAATAAATAAATTATCTGTGTTTTCTGTACTAGGCATAGCACCACTGCATGCCATACACTCTTGCTATTTCTACACATATGTAGCTTTGGTTTTACAGCAGTGTGTGGCCCAAGACAATTCTTCTTCTTCCAGTATGTCTCAGGGAAGGCAAGAGATTGTACATTCCTGTTGTAGAGGTTTCCCACACAAATGGAATGAAAGGTACCATATGTTTAAGAAATATGCAATTTACTTTTTTTCATTTTTCTCAAAATTCTTGTATTACATTTTAGAAACATAGGTCATATTCACTGAAAACTCATTCATGCTATAGTTAGTTATATAAAATATTTCTCAAATTAAATTATGAAAACAACAACCGTTGTAGCAGAATTCTAATCAATTCTAGTTTCCAGACAGTGAAGAAGAGAGATTGTTATCCTTCAACATTATTCTTCAATTTTGTTGACAAAGTAAGTTCAGCACTATGACAAGGGAAAATTGATTAGATTGATCTTGTGTTATTGGTTGAAAGGTGAAAAGACAGTTGTGCCATTTTAAGATTTCCTATCATACACACACAAACACAAACATACTGGAGGCTTCATATCTTGCCAGTTTGAAATATCTATAAGATGCTCTTTTTAATTACATTGTGTCTCTTTCTTCAGAAGCAAGTGAGAAGTATGCAGTGGAATTAACAGTAAATACTGTTCAACCAGTATTATCTTAATGTTTTTCCAGTTACATTCTAATTTTAATTTTAATAGGGTCATTTCCCATTACACCTATTTGACTGCTTTTGTTATTTCAAAGCAATTTCACAGGTGTTTATGCATAATATATCTTTACTGACCACAGCTAATAGCAGAAATTTAACATGCTTTTCACTTCCTTTTTCAACTTTCCCCCCAACATACTGCAACTGAAACATAACGAACTAAATTGATAAAAATTACTTTAAAATGAGGTGAACACATTATAATAGAATTATAATAAATACATAGGATTCACAGCCAACCTATGAAGACAGGATTCCCACTGGGTTAAACTTGCTTATCTTTCCTTGTATCTCTGCAATAATATTTGACCCTTATTTAATGAGACTATATGTTTAGCCATTATTTTGTTACTTTTTTCTTAACTGTACAGCTTCTGTAGGTTTTCTGAGGCGTGACCTATGAACAGTAGTGTCCTTATTGCCGGGAAATCTAACATTTTCAAGCTGGCTGCCCATTGCTGCATCACTGCTTCTTACTATACATTAACAAGAGAAATATTGCAAATTCCCACAGAGGAATATTTATCACTCCCACTGCCTCTTAAACCTGTGTCTTCATGGACCATAACTTCAGTATTGCAAGAAACCAGAAAGAGATAATATATGATTCCGAACTACAAATGTTGAAACATAAGACTAAGATTTGATCTCCACTGACCTGAAGAAACGGCTCTGGAGCTGCAGTAATGCAGCATGTGAGCATCCCAATAGCCCTTTATACATGCAGACAACTGGGCAGGCCAAGAACATATTGGATCTGCTGCTGCTACCATATCACTGGCCAGAAGCTGTTTCCTTGCAATGGCTTGTTGGTCTTTCTGTTTTCCACATGCCTAGGCATCCTGTTGTGTCTTCAACTTCACTGGAAGTGACCTCACCAGCATATCTCTGCCAGGGAGCTGCATCTAAGCATTGATACTACAGTGGGTCTGTTGCACATGTGGCTACTAGATTGGCTTGGATTCAAACTGAGACATTTAGAAAGCACCTGAAAATGTTGGATGATAAAGGATTAACTGGGATTTTCTCTGCAATGTATGTAACTGGAATGAAGTACTGAGATGTGAGTCTTGATTCCTGTGGATATTTCACCTTTGAGACCTTACTTGTCCCAATAAAGTAGTAATAGCTACTAGCAATTAACCTCAATGACAACTAAACAGAGAAAATGAGGTCACTGAACTAGATTTTCCTTTACTGAGTCATACAGGAGGCAATGCAGTAATGGGTTGCAGGAAAGACTAAGTTAGGACATGCCGAGGCCCTAAACCATGTATAGTTTAAAGAGCCCCTAAAACATTTCCCCACCCCCCAAAAGTATGTGATGTAAAAACTTGAAATTCTATAATTTCATTTAAATTGTCTTCATAATAAAAGCTCCTAAACTGTAGCTGGATTATCTTCTGTAAATATTCAGAATTGTAGCAGATTATTCAGCACTTCTGGTTTTGGAGGGCTTTCTAAGGTCTTCTTAAAAGCAGCAGATCCTATCTTGAAAGTTAAATGAGGCTAGTTCTGGTCACTTCTTGGATGGAAGGCCACTAACAAATACCAGGTATTGTGAGCTATATTTCAGAAGAAAGAATGGACAAAACCACTTCTTTGCCATAAGTCTACATGTGACCTGAAGACACATATAAACATATCCATACAGAGACTGCTAGACTCTGGATGATTTTCATTATCAACTAGGTGTACCTGCCACGCATTGTTGTGGCCAACCTTCCCTCCATCTTTCTCTCCTTTCTTTTTCTCTACCCTTCCCTCCCTCTTTCCTTCTCTCCATCCCCCTTTTCTTTCCTTCTCTCCTTTGTTCCTTCCTTCTCTACCTCTTTCCTTCCTTCCTTCCCCTCTCTTTTTCTTTCTTTCCCTTCTTCCTTCTCTACCTATTCTTGGACTATAACTCCCAGCAGTCTTCCTGATTGATCTTTCTACCTACTATCTATCTCTATCTAATCTATCTATCTTATCTATCTGGAGGATTGCTGGGAGTTGTAGTCCAGGAATAGGAAATAGGAAATTTGGTATGCTCTCAAAGAAATCCAAGGGGAAGCAAGCTTGCAGCATCCTCCTCCCCTAAAGGGCCTGATCTAGGGGATGCTAGAGTTGTAGTCCCAAAGAGAGTGTGGATATGCTCTTGTTTGCCAGAGGGAGTCATTTTTGCACATGCGCTGTAGTGCCTTTTTGGTTTTTTGGTTTTTGGCCCTTAAGTCCCTTCTGTTGTGTTTTTCAGTGTTTTTATGAGTGATTGTCACACATTGCCTGAGAGGTGTGATGTGTCCAAATTTCATGTCAGTTTGACCAGGGGTTTTTGAATGAATCCCACAAATGAACATTACATTTTTATTTATATAGATTATAGGAGTATGTACAACTCAAATTTTATTGGACTGCCATATTCTTTACCACTTGCTATGTTAGGTATGGCTAACAGTAGTTCCTGTCCAAAAGCTTTTTAGGACAACACATTATCCACCTAGATAGCTGGCTGATGACTGAAAAGAAGATGGGGAAAGCAGATTCTTTTCAACCTACAATGAAAGCAGATTCTTTCAATCAAACCTGCATCAATGTTGAGAGAGGATGAGAAAGTTAAGTTGATAGTTAAGTGGGAGAGGGTGCATTTAAATCTCTCTTTTTCAGAACTAAGTAAGAATTACTTGGGAAATGTAGGGCTTTTTTTCTTAAAAGAGAATTTTATGAAGGGTAATGGGTTAGGGAATCAGAGTAAAATTAAATGGAAGAAGTAAACTGAAATGAGAAATTAACTAGCTTGTCTTGCATAATGTGGCCACTATTGCAGCTGAAAATATGAAATCAACGTAATGGCTTGATGTTTGGCATTTAGATCTCACTTCTGCCTCATATTCAGCCGTATGGAACACCTCATAATTTTCCATTTAGTACAGTGTTGAGCGCTCCCCTTTCAGAATTGTTGGGAAAATTACGTTCCCTGTAAACTGCTGGACATAGTACTTTGTTGGCTAGGTTTCATCTGGTTTCTAGGCATGCCATCCAGATCCTTTTTGGAACATTGAGCATTCATTTTTAGCCTCTTCCCATATATCTAGCCCTTTCAGAGTCATGGTACAAAATATGCAGTCATGATCCCCTCCTGCCTTTGAGTGTATTTAGCCATTAAATCAAATGTTTAGAAATTGTCTTGCATTATCTCTTTCTTCCAATGTTAATTTCTCTGAGTCAGTGGCCTCATCTATACTGATCGTCTAATGCAGTTCAAAGCTAGCCTCAACCTGCAGTGGCCAGACAACTGCACGAAAGTGCTCTGTGGTTTGTGTAATCACTATCTGAGCATCAAATTGATTCCAGGGGGAGTAGGAGGTACAGGTGTAAGTAAGAGGAAGGAGAAGGAGTTGTGACTTGTAAGTTTGCCCTTATTTTACCCTGTATTTTCCCATGTGAATCATATAGTAATCACTTTGGGAGACTTTTGGTGATAATTTTATGGATCTATTACCCCTACAAAAATGATAGCCAAAAAGACACTATGGATATAATGAGAATGAAGTGGGACCCCCTCTTCTTCTTCTTTTTTTTCTCCTAGACACCTTGCTTGTGTTGACATAATCTAATATTATCTACCTGGTCACTTTATGTGGTTCCTGCCTATTAATGCCCACAATTCCATAAAGTAGATTCCCTGAAAGGTAGTGATGGTCCAAGGCCATATGGCAAATTCAACTACCAAGTATCGATATGGTCAAGTATTTTAAGGCTACAGAATCATATTCTGAGCCTCTCTTAAGTCTATGAAAAAAATATCATGCTATAATATGTTTTTTTAGTTATTTGCCATTGGAGGAGGAATATGGTTTTCAAATTATAAATATGATTTAAGTTCATCCCTCCATCTCAAATGCCACTGTCCTGATCTTGGAGAAACAGAAAAAGAGGCAGTATCTGCTGGACTTAACCTGCATTGCCACTTCCCATTTCCTTTTATGTTGTCTTACTTAGATTGTCACCCTGAGGGCAGGGAAATGCCCTTTTACACATTGTTAAAATGTTGTGGTTCTTTTTACACAGAATAACAGAGTTAGAAGAGACAGGTATTGCCCCATATAAATAAACAGTGATGATGCACATTATAAAAAAAACCCTCCATGGCCATTATGAGTTGTTTTGTGAGTTGTCTCCTCCTTGTGGGGAGTGGAAAATTGGAGAGGGTTAGTCACCTTTGTATCGGCCTACAAGGAAATATTTTTGGTTGGATTCCTATTTGTTAGTCTCAAGTACAGTAGACTCATTGAGATTTTTTTTCAGTAGTGAATTGATGGATAGGTACATCCTATTGATTCAATGGATCCACTCTACAATAAGTTCTCCAGCTGTACAATACCATTTTGAAAGTGTAGGAATTCCTAATAAGTACTATGCTTGGGTCTAGAGTTCCCATGCCTCAGCCTGAACCCAAATAATACTATTGTCTTAAGTGACCAGTAACAGAAATAGAACTTGGAGCTCATGTCTATTCCCTTCAAAATATTGATATGTCATGGGGAACAGGAACATAATGTACTCTCTTCCCCATTTGCCTTTTGGGAAATAGGCTGCTGTAGCCTAGGAATGGATAGAATTTCAAAATATTCAAAAAACAATACAACAACTTGCTTCTGAAGTGTTGGGACACTTTGGCAAGGAGAACCCTGGACCAATGTGAATTATCACAGTTGAAGAGTTATTATGTGAAATATTCGCATATACTTTTAAAGGCAAAAACTGTGATTTCACTCTCCACTCAGTTTCATCTAAATAGAATAAAGCTGATGATCCTTTCTTTTGCTTTATTCATTATACCTCCTATAGAGAGGTGCTGCATTTATGAAAAAATGCATACATTTTCTTTTTATTCCATATTATTCATATATTCTGTTGCTGTAGTGAAACAGCAATATGCTTTTTTTTCCACTTGAAGAGAGAGAGTGTAACTTGAGCCATACCTTTTTCTTCATAATCCTTGATTCTGGCCTTATGAAAAGTAGATTAATTCCAAGTGATCTGGGGATTAAACATGCTGGTTTCCACTACTGTGACCTTATCAAATCGCACCTGACTTCATTCTCACAAGTAGCCTGAGGGCAAAACCGTGCCTAAGCTTAATTGTAGTTTACCCTCCTCCTTCTTCTAGGTCTGTAAACACTTTAAAGACCTTTGCACTGAGATCAATAAAGACCATACACTGGAGTGATAGTTGAGTGTACTGGGATTTAAGTAAGAATTCATCTCGCTATCCTAAGCATCACAGTGTAAACAAAATGATTATATACAACGATCTTTTGCAAAATTATAATGAATCCTGAGTTTTCTTATGTATTCAATTTTTATAATTGATTTGAGCAAAATACTGGAGATCCATCAAATTACTTCTACAATTTATCACCCTGATAAAGAAAATGCCAATAGAGCATAATGAAGTTTATCTTTCTATGTGAATGTTGTGCAACTGAATTACTTAAAATATATAAATAACCAGGTCAGTGCGTGTTTCATATATAAACAGAATATTACATATTTATCTCTCCTCCCCCCCCCCCATGCTAGCATGATTTAACTATAAATAAAGATGCAAATTGCAATGTGAGTGTCTTTAGATGCACTGATTTATAACACTTTGCAAATCATATGAAAAATGTGACACCTGCAGTTTGCGTAAAGGAAAATATGCATTTACCGTAACTACCATAACTCTGGAATGGAAAAGAGGAGCATTGTTATATTATTCTAGATTGTAAACCGCTTTGAGTCGCCCGAGGGCTGAGAAAAGCAGTATATAAATATAGTAAATAAATAAATGTTACAGAAAAAATTATAACATGTTAAGTCAAGGGTTTATAGGAAGCAGGCTTTTAAAAAATTGTCACCTAACTCCTTCAAAAAGAACTATGCTAAATCCACATTGGTTCAAGGATCTCCCACATATACCAAAAACATGGATGATCAAGTCCTTTTTTTTTTTTTGTCATGTCAGGAGCAAGTCGCTTCTGGTGTGAGAGAATTGTCCGTCTGCAAGGACGTTGCCCAGGGGACGCCTGGATGATTTGATGTTTTTATCATCCTTGTGGGAGGCTTCTCTCATGTCCCCGCATGAAGAGCTGGAGCTGATAGAGGGAGCTCATATGCCTCTCCCCAGATTCGAACCTGCGACCTGTCAGTCTTCAGTCCTGCCGGCACAGGGGTTTAACCCACTGAGCCACCGGGGGCTCCTATCAAGTCCCTTATATAAAGGGACAAGAAGGATCCTTCTGCCCTACCATCCCCATGACCACCATGAGGGTGGTTGCTGCGCCACACGCAAACCTCAAATTTCTTTTGCTACTACTTATTTCCAACAGTGGTAATATGAGCTGCCTGGGAGACATAGAGTGTTTCTACATTGACACTATAACCCAGTTTGGCCTCAAATTGCTTTGCAAGGATTTTTTTTTTTTTGTATTTCCCAAAGAGATGCAGATTAGTTCCCCAGAGATAAATGAAGTGAACAAAAAGAGGAAAAATCACAATTAGCAGTAGAGGTAATTAATTGCTGCCCCCACCAGAGGTTAATTATCCCCCTTCTTCCCAGCTATGCCCTTGTGGTGCTTTTGGCAACCTCCATTTGGGATCTTTTACTGCGCTTCAGCAGGTTGGGTGTCTACAATGTGATGTGCATTTTGTGGAGCCTATTTCACCTTGGATCTGAGATAACCAAGACCTGCTGCACCACATTTTGGGGATGAATTCAAACTTTCCTGAAACTTTTTAAAAAATGCTGTATCATCCTTGATGCACATTGCAGTACACAATGTCGGTGTGTATTTTGTAGCCACCGCGGCCTTGAGTCAGCTTCAAACTCCATTATATAGTCAATGTAGAAGCACCCATTGTTTAGGTGAATATTCCTTTGGCTAATTAAAGTGGATACTAGATGTTCTGTGTCAGTAGAGTAGTGAATTCATTCCAATTTTTTAGAACTTTACAGTGCTGAGCACTATCTCTAAAATAATGTTATCAACTTGGGGAGCTCCTTTATATTTCAGACTACAATGCTGAGAACGTTTACCATCCCAATGACATCAGAGCCAATTGACATCACTTATTATGAGGAGGAAAGATGCTGCTAGGGGTGGGTTAAGCTAAGGTTGTTAACCACAAGGAGAACTAACTACCCTGCATGTTCTGCTATTGTTACATTTAGTCACTATCTGACTTGTGTTTTGTTTCTCTTCTGACATGATAAATAAAAAAAACCCATCCGAACAAGTAGCCATAGGCCATTAAAAACCAGGTTGGTTATCTGCAGTTTTGTCAGCTTCTCACCCAATATTTCCTTTTCAATGTAAGTGCTAAAAACCTTGTAAATAAAACTCCTATTTAGTTTACACATTGTGCTTCTGAAGGATTGGAAGGAAAGGCACAAGTAAACATTATGATTATGAATCACATCATTTTGTGTACCAGTTATGGCAGAAGTCCCACTATACAGACACTTTGATCAATGTGATAACAACAAGGTTTTTTAAAAAAAACATAGGCAGAATTGTGGTTGGTAAATTTAATACTCTAAAATGTTTCTCTGTGGTGGTAAGGCACTGTATAGAAAATATATCTGTTCAAAGAAATATGTCTGTACAGAAAATATGTCTGTGATGCTGTAATTTCAGGAAAACACACAGAGAGAGCAAAACAGCTCTGGATCCCGTATGCAGTATGAAAATAGCAAGCCTAGAACAAATCTCAGCATGTTATTTTGTTGATTTACTTTTTCACTGAATTAATTGGCTTGATTTTCTATTTAAAACCTCTCAAAAATATAAAATTAAAAATTAAAAGAAATTATTAAAAGAAATTATTACTAAAGATGTGCTAATAAGTCTGACTATTTACCACCAATTTAGCTATGCTTATGAATAGAAAAAATATTGAATTTCTATTTTGGTTTATAAGCAGTAAATGTTTTGCAACTTGAATCCTTAATCATAGAATCATAGAATCATAGAGTTGGAAGAGACCTCATGGGCTATCCAGTCCAACCCCCTGCCAAGAAGCAGGAATATTGCATTCAAAGCAACCCTGACAGATGGCCATCCAGCCACTGTTTAAAAGCTTCCAAAGAAGGAGCCTCCAACACACTCCAGGGCAGAGAGTTCCACTGCTGAATGGATTTCACAGTCAGGAAGTTCTTCCAAATGTTCAGATAGAATCTCCTTTCTTGTACTTTGAAGCCATTGTTCCGTTTCCTAGTCTCCAGGGAAGCAGAAAACAAGCTTGCTTCCTCCTCCCTGTGACTTCCTCTCACATATTTATATATGGCTATCATATCTCCTCTCAGTCTTCTCTTCTTCAGGCTAAAAATGCCCAGCTCTTTAAGCCGCTCTTCATAGGATTTGTTCTCCAGACCTTTGATCATTTTAGTCGCCCTCCTCTGGACACATTCCAGTTTGTCAATATCTCTCTTCAATTGTGGTAACCAGAATTGGACACAATATTCCAAGTGTGGTCTAACCAAGGCAGAATAGAGGGGTAGCATTACCTCCCTAGATCTAGACTCTATGCTCCTATTGATGCAGGCCGAAATCCCATTGGCTTTTTTGCCACCACATGACATTGTTGGCTCATGTTTAACTTACTGTCCACGAGGACTCCAAGATCTTTTTCACACGTACTGTTCTCAAGCCAGGCGTCCCCCATTCTGTATCTTTGCATTTTGTTTTTTCTGCCTAAGTGGAGTATCTTGCATTTGTCACTGTTGAACTTCATTTTGCTAGTTTCGGCCCATCTCTCTAATCTGATGGGTTTGTTTTGAATTCTGCTCCTGTCCACTGGAATATTGGCTATCCCTCCCAATTTGGTGTCGTCTGCCGTCTAATCATGCCTTCTAACCCTTCATCTAAGTCATTAATAAAGATGTTGAACAGGACCGTCCCATGACGGAACCCTGCAGCACTCTGCTCGCCATTTCTTTCCAGGATGAAGAGGAAGCATTGGTGAGCACCATTTAACCAATTACAGATCCACCTCACCGTAGTTTTGCCTAGCCCACATTGGATTAGTTTGTTTTCCAGAAGGTTGTGGGGGACCTTGTCAAAGGCCTTACTGAAATCCAGATACGCTACATCCATGGCATTCCCCGCATCTACCCAACTTGTAACTCTATCGAAAAAAGAGATCAGATTAGTCTGGCATGACTTGTTTTTGATAAATCCATGTTGACTATTAGCGATGACCGCATTTCTTTCTAAGTGTTTGCAGACCACTTCCTTGACAGTCTTTTCCAGAATCTTGCCTGGTATCGACGTGAGGCTAACCGGATGGTAATTGTTTGGGTCATCCTTTTTTCCTTTCTTGAAGATTGGGACCACATTGGCCCTCCTCCAATCTGCTGGAACTTCTCCCGTTCTCCAAGAACGCTCAAAGATGATTGCCAATGGTTCTGAAATGACTTCTGCTAGTTCCTTTAATACTCTTGGGTGTAGTTGATCTGGTCCTGGGGACTTGAACTCATTAAGAGCAGCCAGGTATTCCTGGATGACTTATTTCCCAATTTGGGGTTGGATTCCTCTCATCCTTCATCCACTCCATCTTGCTGAGGTTGAAGATGACTTTCCTTTTGTGAGAAGACAGAGGCAAAGAAGGCATTAAGCAGTTCTGCGTTTTCCCTATTTCCTGTCAGCATTGCCACGTCTTCTCCTCGAAGAGGCCCTATCGTCTCCTTGTTCTTCCTTTTTCTATTGGCCTAAGAAAAGAAGCCCTTTTTATTGTTTTTAATGTCCCTGGCAAGCCTGAGATCATTTTGTGCTTTAGCCTTGCGGACCTTTTCCCTACAGGAGTTGACTATTTGTTTGAATTCTTCTTTGGTGATTTCTCCCTTTTTCCACTTCTTGTGCAAGTCACTTTTGAGTCTTAGCACAGTTAGAAGTTCTTTGGACATCCATTCTGGCTTCTTTGCACTTGTCTTATTTCTTCTCTTTGTTGGCACCATTTGCAATTGCGCCTTGAGTATTTCACTCTTGAAAAACTCCCATCCATCCGTAACTCCCTTGTCTTTTAGTATCTCTGTCCATGGAATGCTGCTCAGTGTTTCCTTCATTTTTCAGAAATCTGCTTTCCTAAAGTCCAAAATGTGGGTTGGACTTATCTTAGTTTCAGCCTTCCTTTGTACCTCAAATTGCAGGAGCACATGATCACTTGCCCCTAAGGATCTGACCACTTCATCCACTTCGATCAGGTCCTCCACATTTGTTAAGATGAGATCAAGAGTAGCCGACCCCCTTGTTGCTTCTTCTAGCTTCTGCACCATGAAATCGTCTGCAAGGCAAGCAAGGAATTTGTTGGACTTTGTACTCTTGGGCGAGTTAATTTTCCAGCAAATATCAGGATAGTTGAAATCACCCATGATTATTATATCTCCTCTCTATGCCTGTTTGGTCAGCTGTTGGCAGAAGACTTCATCAAGTTCTTGGAGGTCTCGTTGTAGGCGTCTACTGCAGACCTCTTGGCTTGGAGGTCTGTAGTAGACGCCTACAACGAGATCTTTTTGCGTTCCAGTTCCTTTGATTCTTATCCAGACGCTTTCAAGCTGGCTTCTTAGATTGCTGTCTTGCATCTCTTCTGCAGCATAAGAGTTTTTGACATATAAGGCTACTCTGCCTCCTCTCCCCTTTGTTCAGTTTCTGTGAAAGAGGTTATAGCCCTCCATGTCTACATTCCAGCAATAGGAGTCATCCCACCAGGTTTCAGTGATGCCTATGACATCATATTTATGGTGTTGTGCTAAAAGTTGGAGTTTGTCTTGTTTATTTCCCATGCTCTGTGCATTAGTGTAAAGACATGTGAGCCCCTGAGATCTTCCCCTGAGCTGTTTATTTGGGATTATTGTGCTTTCGGTACTTGGTCCTCGTTGTGTTTCTGCAGCCCTCTGTTTAGCCTTCTGGCAGTTCCCTGACATAGTGGGTAAAGTACTATTCGCAAGGCTGTTGTCCCCCTCCCCTGTTGGACCTAGTTTAAAGTGCACCTAATGAGGTTTGCGAGTCTGCGAGCAAAGAGGTGTTTTCCTACTTGTGTGAGATGCACCCCATCCCTTGCCAGTAGGCCATCCTCCTGGAAAAGCAGGCCATGGTCGAGGAAGCCAAAGCGTTCCTCCTGACACCATTTTCTAAGCCAGTTTTTGATCTGTATTATTTTTCTGGCCCTTGTAGGACCATGTCTTACAACTGGGAGGAGGGATGGAAAGAACCACCTGTACATTACATTGTTTAAGCTTTGCTATATAAAAAAAGATAACAGCATCAAGAGATTTATGAGGAAGAAAAAGAAGTAAATGCCTGACCTTGCCACCAGAACTGGATTTCAATGAATTAATCCTACATTTGTAAATTTCTACACTTCTACACTTATCAAAGTGTGCTTTAATACACACACACACACAGATATATATATATATATATATATATATATATATATATATATATATATCTCCCTGGAAGTAATATTGTTCTGCATCCAATATGGGAAGTGTATTCAGGATGTGGCTTACTAAAATTATCAAACACAATTGAAAGTCCTTGCATTAGAAACTTGTGGCATCCCTTGCATGCCACCTAGAGTTTTGTACTGAAAAGGTTAAATATACACTTTGAAAAAGTGACTCAACAAGAGAGAGAAAATCCGTTAGCAAAAGAAACACAAAAATATATCACATGGATGGCTATGTGTACTCCTGTCTAAAAATGCCATCTCTTTGCAGCACAGTACAGCAAAAGGCAGGGATATAACATTTTTTACAGACTAGTCTTTTTAAATATAAAAGTGGTGAACTTCTGTTTGACTCTTCTCCCCATTGGGCAGACTCTTCTGCTAGCTCTTTCCAAAACCTGTACTAGAGTAACTGTGATGTGTTGGTTTGAATGTAGGATTAAGTCTCAAAGAGACCAGGATTTGACTCCTTGGATTTGACCCATTCTCTATCAGGGAAAAATAATGGCAAATTTCCTTTGAATAAATCTTGCCAAGCAAACATGATAGATTTGCCTTAGGAGCCCCATAAGTCAGAAGCAACTTTGGGGCATTCAACAAGTTAATACCAGATGGGGACTATTATTTGAAAGATATTTCTATATTGGATACCCCAAACACATAATCACACATAATGGTATCATACAATGGCTTTTGCTACCAGTCATCTAAGATAATTTACATTTACTTTCAGTTAGTGGTATGATGGTGGTTTACTGCTTTTGCTCCTATTTAAATTTTGGCTCTTCAGGATAGTGATTGTTTGGAAGTTTCTAGCCACATGCTATTGTTAGCAAGCTGCCAAAGAACCTCTGCTCTTCTTCCTAATGCAGAAGTTGCCAGAATGACAGGTTTCACTATACACATATTAGGGTAATATCTATTCAGATATGAAGGCTCAGAATCAGGAGAAAGCCTGCAACACATTTCCCACTCCACAGAAAGTAGAACTTCTTTCACCCTGTTAAACATGCAAACAGAATTGTAAGAAGCTTGGAGAAAAGCAAACAATGCTGGAGCATGTGCCCTTAACCGAAATGATCGAGTCATAAAAGCCTTACATACAGAATATTGGGCATGATTTCCTGATAGCAGAAGAGGAAGTAAAGATTCTTGTAGATATATCTGAGATAAGAAAGTAATAAGATATCCTGCTTCATAACATACAGAGCCTTAAAGTAAGGACCGACATCTTGGATGGTTCCAAGAAACAAATCTGTAGTCTGTAAAGTTGGGGAGTGGGAGATCATGCTACAAAACAACAACAACAACAACAACAACAACAACAACAACAACAACGGAACCTAACACAAGAAAAGATGCTCTTGGCCAGTACCTGACAAAATCAAATTGCAGTTCCAGCATACTGCCAAGCAGTGGATATGATTCTTAAGGACCAGAGCAGCCCTATCCAAAACAAACTGATCTACTAATCCAAAATCAATAGATTTTCCCAAAGCCATAATGCTTCAGTCTATTTGTATTAAACTGATCCCTAATGGACAAATAGACTGTGTTATGAAGAGACATTGGTCTCTCTTTTTCTCCCAGATGCAGAAAGAAAGAACTAAAATATTGGTCATATACTCTCTACTGGTTACTATGCTACTAGAATGATGATGGTGAGGGATTTAAGTTGAAAAGGAAAAATGACAGCAGGACTGACATCCTTTCTTTAACCTTGTAGGGTATGCATTGCTAAATGGAACTATGCTAGAAAACTTGGCATAAACACTAGGGGTGTGCAAAATCTAGTTTGCAATTTATTTGTAAGATTTGTACATACAAAGCTATATTAAGAAACGTGGGGGGTGGCCATGCAAAAAACTTAAGATTGAAAACACTGACTTGTGACTTCTGAATGAGTTAAGTAAGTCTTGTAAATATAGCTCTGGGTTTCTGTCACAGGCGCTGCTTCTCCCCAAAAAGGGCTAGGTTTGGTTCCCCCAAAGAGCCCTGGACCAGAGTGGAGAGGGAAGCCCCAATATTAATCAGGAATAGCAGTAAGGATTTCCATTAATGCTATTAAAAATGCCCTCTGATCCACATCTGGAATTGCTGACCAGATATAAGAATTCTGACCTCTCATTGTTAAATATTCTATATTCTGTTATATTCCCTACAGTTAACAACTACAGCATCAACTGGCAAATATTCTGGCAGCTACATGTCCTATGGCCAGCACACTGAAACAGTGCTGGTCCCTGGGCCATTGGCTTCTGGTCCCTGGCAACTTTCCAGAAAAGGAAGACTTGTAGCCAGTGGTCACAAAGATAGTCCTAGTCCCTGGTACAGTTGGGAAGAAATAAAAGAATTTTTGTCCCTCGGATACTTGGAAAGTACTATACTACACAAAGGAACCATGGAAAAGACATGCCAGATCACTGGTTATTTCTTTATGAACTGAATATCTATATACCTGGTTGAATATTTATCACACTTTAAATTACCTGGGCATAACACAGTCAAATCAGATCAAATCATTTATTTTGATCATAGACCAGCACAGGCAATAAAAGTCACAATTTCATACGAACTTGGTACGTTTAGTACATTTAAAATGTAAATATAAACACTGAAGGACTACAGGGGGCGAGGGAGCAGAAGGGGAAACAGGGTAGAGACATACAATGCACAGGTCTATCAGAAAATTATAGAATCAAGGAAGATGATTACCGAATACACAGTTAACTTTTGGGGCCAGTCATCCCAAAAGTCTGTAAAACTATAAAATGCATCAGAATATATTAAAGCAATCACTAAAGAAGTAGAATAAAAAAAATAAGCAGTAAAGACTATACCATTTCAGTTTATGTAAGGATCCATTCTGATATCCCTTCAATCAGGCATATCGGTATTATTATTATTATTATTATTATTATTATTATTTTTCCTATATTCCTTCTCAAAAACTAACCCCCTACCCCACCCACCCTGTTTCACTGTCCTGAAATATGTGTTGGATTAGAAAAACATGAGGAAAGAGTGACACAGAGAAAGAAGCTGTCCTGAAAAATCAGTAAAGTTAGCAAAGCTTGGCAAGGTCTATTTCACTAGGATTAACTGTGCTTGTTGATTTCGGTTGGAATATATCAATAAATAATCCTGCCTGAAACACTGAGCTTCCTGCTTTTTTGTTATATTTAGGTAAGTTATCTTAGACAAGCAGCAGGTGAAGGAAATACTTTTTTTCCATTTTTAGCTCTGTCATCATCAGCAACCATTTCATGGGTTTGTCTTTTGCAAAATTGTGCTTTTCGGTGCATTGATATTAAATAAGAATCTAATTTTGTTGGCATGACTTTTGTACAGTCAATCTTACCATGAGACCTACAGTAAGCTGATCCAGGACAGAGACATTCATAGAAGGTGGTGTAATTTATTTTAAAATATGTATATTGCTTTTTACATGGGATTGGTGATTACTGCCATGAAATCAGACAAAACACATTTCTAACTGCCTATTAGCATAGTGGTTCTCAATCTTTGCTAGAAGATGGGTGAGACTTCATCTTCTAGACTCCCCGAACATTGCCTATGACGGCTGGGTCTTCCAAGAGTTAAACTCCAAAGCATGTAGGGCACTGCTGCATTAAACTTATTTGATAGAATAGAAACCAGGTTACATCACACCAACTTCTTCTCTCACACCCCACTGTAGACTTTCATAAGAAACAACAGAGTTCCTCATCCAGTTCCTTGGCTTGTTCTCTGCATACCTCATTCACTTCACTGTTTCCTTCATATTGTGTGGGTTGACAACACTTTATCAGAAATGTTTGGGACTACCAGTGTTTTGCATTTCAGGTTTGGTTTTTATCTTGGAATATCTGTTTATGGATATGCATACATAATGAGATGTCTTAGATACAACATCAAAGACTAAAAATTAAATTTATTTATGTTTCATAGACACATTATACAAACAGCTTAAAGGTAATTTTATACACAGTATTTTAAATAATTTAGTGCACAAAACAAAATGTATGTACATTGAACCATCAGAAAACGAAGATGTTCCTATATCAGCCATCAATGAGGACTATTTTGGAATATTTCAAATTTCAGAATTCTAGATAAGACCTACTCAACCTGTACTACCTGTGATAGTGCAACTCCCTTTTAGGTTGTCTTAAAGGTTTAGCTTAATGTGGAACATGCAAAAAAAAAATGAAAATTCCAAATCAGAACTTTCCGTGCATATTTTCTTTGTGTGTCAGGAGTGACTTGAGAAACTGCAAGTCTTTTCTGGTGTGAGAATTGATGGTCTGCAAGGACGTTGCCCAGGGGACGTCCAAATATTTGATGTTTACTATCCTTGTGAGAGGCTTCTCTTATGTCCCTGCTCTGCATATTATCCCAGGTAGCTTAGCACCAAGATTTTTTAACTCTCTTTTTAAAGAGGCCTTCACAAGAAAAAAAAAGCAGAACTACTGGGGAAAATAACTATTGATCAACAGAATGAAGCAATAGATCTATCATGATTGGATAAGATGGGGAAAGAGGTGAAAAAATGACAGAATGCTAATCCTAACATTTGCTGATACACTTGGGTTTTGATCAGTTCTTGATGTCTGGTCTTTTGCTCAAACTCACAAAAATACCAAACCAAAGAAAAGAAGAAGAGATGATAAGAGCAAAACAAAACAACAACTTCCTTACAATGAACAATAGTATATTTTCCTAAGCGGTTCTTGCTTTGACAGATGTCTATATAAGCCTGACATGATGATAAAATAATTTATCATTGTGTATCTTGGAACCAAAAAAGACAAAAGCTACATCTGCCCTACTAACCTCCTCAGAGGGAACTTGTTGGAAAAGGCAAGAAGATAAATGGTTCACATTTTATCACTGGATTCCTTCCTCTCCATACAATTGCCAATAAACATCCTCTATCTGACTGAAGGTTTTGATAAGGATCCTAGTGGGTTATTCTTAAAGTGTTATTTCAGTTCCCGTTTTTGCACTTGGTCATCTGGGAGGAAATACTCAGGGACTTCCATTGCTAACAGTTCTTGGCGATTTTCTTTTGCTCAGAGTGAAATGAGACTTCAGGATATTTCTGTTTCAATATCCTTTTACTAACACCTTCTCACCTTAACATTTGTTGCCCTTAAGTTTCGCATCATGGAACACATACTATTTAGATTTGTAAACACTAAATCTTTGTGGCAGTTTAAAGATAAAGGTATCACATACAGTGCAGTCTTCCTTAGAAGAAATGAAACTCTAAATATGTTATAAAAAAGGAAAGGCATGAGAACATTTAACTAATATAAGATTATTTCAGTTTCCAGAAATAACTTTGTATATACAATTTGAAGGGAATAGCCTAGCAGTAGTGGCCAAAAAAACACAAATATATAATTTGTACTTGCTTGTCACTGTGGAGCAAAAAATAAATATATCTTACCACTCTGGCTGTAATAATGTTTGTGATGAAGCATCTCTCTCAGACTATTGTGTATCATTATTGCTAAGATAGCATAATGCTTTCCTTTGGCATATTTTAGGTGTGCTACACTAGGAAATAAATGGAAAAAAATGCTGAATAGATGGCATCATACCATATTTATAGAAAAGATCATTCACATTTGTCTACCATGGACTTCTTCACACTGAAGCTGGGAAATGTTTGGTAGAGTAGAGCTCAGACATTATTTATTAATTTACAATATTTATATGCCACCCTTCCTACCCCGAAGGGAACTCTGTCAGAACCCAGATGCCTTAAAGAGCCAGACTCAAGAGTAAGTCCAAAAGAATAGTTTATTAATACAAAGCAAAAAGGACTCGGAGACACTTACTTCAGTGTCCCTGGTCAAAACTCAAAAGCAGCGGAAAGTTCCAGCTTAAAAAGCAAACTAAAGCAATAAATCGGAATATCCAGAGAAAAGATCCAGATTAAACTGAAGAGCTTCCAAAGTCATGCAAAACAACACAGTGAATGAAAGACGAACAAACAAAGAGCCGTGAAGAAAGAGCCATAGTCAAATGAAGTTCGAGGTTGAAGAAAACCAAGTCCAAAGTTGCGAGGTTTCAAAGTCCACGTAGGCAGTGTCGTCGTCAAAAACAGTTCAAAGCCAAGGAAGGGGAAATCCGCACTCATGGGATTCCAATCCGAATTGTAACACGAACGGAAGCAGCAACCTGCAGACCCAGGACATAAGCCCAACACAAAAGTGGCAGTGACAAAACCCAAGGCATGAAACCAACACTTTGCCTTCTGCAAAGTTCTTCCATTTCAGTGCCTACTTTTATCTTACAACTCATCATCCAATGATGAGCTGACCTCCACCCCGTCGTTATCCCTTACAGGTGTCCATGCTTCTGCACCTGAATGCCGACGCCCATCCCTCCTACTTTTCCACCACTTGTCAAGACTTAACTCTCCGCAAGACTCCACAGTATCTCCCGATTGCCAATCCCCACCACCAGAAAACCCCACAAACATGTCACTAGATGTTGGTTGAGTACATTCATCTCGAATCTCTTGCACCTTGGTCCAATCCAGTGTGTCATCACCTTCCCCATCACTCCCAGACCCATCACTCCCAGAGAAACCCATGAAAGACTCTTCATCTGTGGGAGCAGTAAGTATATTTTGGATCTTCTTCCTGTGTCTCTCCTCATCCGATTTCTGCTCCCGGATAACTTTCTTAGTTCCCCTATTCACATCCATTGCACCTCCATCCTCCTCTTCACTCACTGACCCTTCGCTCTCAGTAAACCCTTTGAAGGAATCTTCGTCAGTGGGTGACATAAGTATATCCCGGATCCTTTTCCTCTGTTGTTCCTCATCTAACTCTTGAGCACTCCTTTCCCCTCTTCTGACAGCCATACTACCACTTGCAGTGTTGCTAACAGGCTCTACTATGACAGACTCAGAGCGGCTTACAAGTAATATGTAAGTACAATATATAATATTATTACCATAGCACAATATTAGTGTTATATATTACTATAGTGTTATATATTACTAATAATATTATACCTGGCTATTCTGATGTTTTTATTGTGTTATGGTGTATTGTTCTGTTGTTTTATTGTTTTGCTTTAATGTTTTTGATTTTGCTTTCAGTTGTATTTGTTATGCTATTGTTGTTGAGGACTTGGCCTTTGTAAGCCGCATCGAGTCCTTCGGGAGATGCTAGCGGGGTACAAATAAAGTTAATAATAATAATAATAATAATAATAATATATTATTATTATTATTATTAATAAAATTACATGTAATATAAAATATATAATTATAATATTGTATTATTATTATATTGCATTATATATATATATATATATATATATATATATATATATATATATAATATCTATATACATAAAAACATCAGGAGCCCCTGGTGGCACAAGTGGGTTAAAGCGCTGAGCTGCTGAGCTTGTTGACCGAAAGGTCACAGGTTCAAATCTGGGGAGCAGCATGAACTTCTGCTGTCAGCCTCAGCTTCTGCCAACCTAGCAGTTTAAAAACATGCAAATGTGAGTAGATCAATAGGTATAGCTCTGGCAGGAAGGTAATGGTGCTCCATGCAGTCATGTCAGCCACATGACTTTGGAGTTGTCTACGGACAATGCTGGCTCTTCGGCTTAGAAATGGAGATGAGCACCACACCCCATGACTGGACATGACTGGACTTCATGTCAGGGGAAAACCTTTACCTTTATCTATACAATATATTATAATATTAGCACAGTGCAGGAGACAAGGTGGAACTGTCTTCCTGGCCCCTCTCTTCACTCTGGTCCCAGAGCAGCAGTTGGCGCTGGGGGGAGGGGCTCCTAACTGATGACACAGGAGACAAGATGGAACTGTCTTCCTGGCCCCTCTCTTCATTTCATACACAATTTTGAAATGAAGTAGATGATTTCCCTACCTTCATCATGCTGTTCAATGTACCTGTGTAACTCCGTTATACATTTTAAGTGTAGCAATCAGTGGAATTTAGTAAATGTAATGAAGGGGCATGTTGCAGTGCTCAAAACTGTTTCCATGTTGTTGTATATGTTGTCATTTGGTGTACTCCCTTAGTATAGGTAACTGGTCTCACATATGGAAATAGCAGTACTCATGTGGCAATGATTTCTGCAGTCTCAACAAAACTATTTCAAGAATCTACAGTCAGAAAAATTCAGTCCACATCTCTGTTGTTCTGTGTATAGAAGAATGTTTATATATTGTCAAGGTACATGTTGCTTTCTGCCTGTTTTGTGTTTTTTTTTTTTACTACTACTATTGGGTAGGAAAATATTACTACCACCAATATGATCAATATCCAAAGGACAATGCAATACTTAAAGGCAGTTTTGTTCATGTGAACTAACCCAACATAACATTTTCTTTTTCAGTTGCTTGCCACAATTTCTTCTACATTGAAGTTTTGGGATTGATTTTCAAGAAAGTGTCAGAAAATCATAAGAAAAATAGAAAACATACAATAAATGCCAGCTGCATTTGACAAGATATGTCAACATACCAATATCTGTTGAACATTATTATGCATTCTCTGACACATTCAGATACCCAGCTAGAAACTAAAATGGTGACAAGTGATTTGTAACGCTTAATGTTTCATAAAGTTTTTCTTTCTAAGTTGACAACTTTTTTCTCACGTAAGACTCCTGTGCCTTTTAAGAAATTCCTCACCTGGGGATTTAGTTTTAAATAAGCAATTTGTAACTCTTTATTTAGAGTGTGATGTGAGTGACACATTAAAGATTAATAGCACTGTTATTTTTTATCAAAAAACATATATTTAAAATTCAAAAATTGCCCAACACTTTTTTTATAGAATTCTAGAATTCTAGAATTGGAGGAAACCACAAGGGTCATCCAGTCCAACCTCCTGCCATGCAGGAAAAACAATCAAAGCACTCTCGACAGATGGCTATAATCATAAAATCATAGAATCAATTACTGAGTCAAATCCTATGCAATGTTTTAGTGATAAGAAATTGTGGCTCATTATACTACAGAAATCATGAAGCTATCAATTTCTACATTGTTTTCTACATATAGTGTTTGGAATCATGTTTGTATCTTAACTATTCATACATTCCCCTACAGAAGTGGTTTGGTACTGTTACCCATTGTGGCACATCTCCATTAATTTAAAGGCTGTGGATGCAGAATGGCACTACTGCATATGTACATACAAATGTAAACATGTATTTCATTGCATGCTAAGTTACAAAGTCAAAATTCTTTAAGAGACAATATTGTATAATCACTGTTTAATTCCATTATGCTCTGTCTACTCAATGTAGAATCTCAACCAATATACTTTAGGTAATACAATTACCTGAAATGTGTTATCTTTCCCCTCGGATGCCAGGTCGGCAGAAATATAGCATATGAAAATTTTACCTTCTATTTATCTCCAACTTGTAAAAGGTTTCACCACCTATCTTGCATTTTTGTTAGTGTCTGACTTTCTCTTCTAAATTATTGTAGACAGGAGGAATTCAAGAATTGTTAGAGAATCTAAGTGGGTATTGACATTCCAATATTGATGTCAAATGTATTTGGGATTTCTGTTTGTTTGTTATTCCATATCTTTCTTTTGTTTGTTTTTGCAGTTCTTCTTGACTTTAGGGTACAAATCTCAATTCTATTCTCAACATTGAGATTCCACTCTGTGCCAGTTTTACCATTTGCAACATGCACCATTTGGGTAATGTTTGTGAGTCTAAATTAAGCGGTTTTTCTTCACATGAATTACATATTATCTATCTTCTATGCCACATAAAATACTTGGTGTCAAACTAAAAATAGTGCTGAGTTTGCTCTTTGCAGGGGTTTTGAGTTTTTTCTTTGCAGGGGTTCTATTGCCACTTCTGTGATCAGTGGCAGCTGGTAATTTCCAGGCCTGCTCCAAGATTCAACTTGAACTTTAATAAACTTTATAAGCTGCTTAACCTATCATTGAAACAGCTCCCTTTGATAGCATCCTTAAAGTTTAGACTGAAACAGCTCCACTGACATGGGAGCCACTGCTTGAAGTTGACTATAGCTCACCATTGAGCACTACATTTGGAAGTTCTTGAGATGTAGCTTAATCAAATACAGAACAAAGATTAACTCTGTTAAATACACTGCCTCAGTAGCTAGAGCTGAAGAAGATGATTTTTAAAGGATACTTCCATTTTATTGTTATGTGACTTCAAGTCATTGTCGGCTTATTTTTAACTGTAAAGCAAATATCTCATAATGTTTGGCAAGATTGTTCAGATGTGCCTTGCCTTTGCCTTCTTGAAGATGGGGCCAGTTTGTTTTTGAATGTTCCAAACAGCAGGGTATGAAACAATAGCTTTAAACGATAAGGAAAGAGAATCCAACTGAAAATTAGGAATAAATTCCTGATAGTAAGAGGTGTTTGACAGTGGAATATGCTGCCTTGGAATAATGTGGTCTCTCCTGCTCTGAAGGTTTTCAAACAGAGTCTGGATGGCAATCTGTCAATAGAACTTTGTGTATTCTTGCATAGCCGGGGGTTGGACTGGATGGCCCTTCTGGTCTCTTCCAACACTTTTGTGCTGTCGCACGCTGGGCCTGTGCATATGACTGTAGACAGGACATAAATTCTGTGTGCCCAAAGGGATGCCGGGGCTGCCTCAGATTAAAGGCCCTTGGACCTCCCCAAAACAAAGTTCTGTAGAGGCTTAAAGTAAGTCCAACAAAGTTCTTTATTGATGAAAACAAACAGGTACTTTAAAGCTTTCTTAACAGTCTATTGGCTCTTGCAATCTTGTTCACTGGGAACAGGCACTATCTTCATAACTGTATACTAACTAATGGGGAAATCCTTAACTTCTAATCTGGGCAGTCTGTACTTGCCTCTGTTGGCGTGGAGCCCCTGCACCTGGTACCAACTGCGTCTGGCTTCTGCGAGCGACCCTTACCAAGCAGAGCTTTGTAGACTTCCAGGGGAAAAGAAGCAGTTCAGGTTTCAGTGATGGCTGGCTGAAGTCCCTGAGCAAAGGAGCTGCAAGGCTGCAAAATCCTCAGCCAAGCTGTGGGCCTTTTCTCCCCGGCCAAGCTGTAGGGCTGTATAATCCCGGCAAGCTGTAGAAGACAAAGCTTTTTACAGGAGCTCTTGGTTTTATGTCCTGTGCAAAAGGCTTCTCTGTGAGAACTGACTCAAAAAGGCTCCTATTCCCTCCAAAACTCAAAAAGTGGCGGGACCAGGGAACCTAACGATAATTGACAGGTGGCTTGCCCTATGATTGAAGCCAAAAGAAGCCACCTATCTGCAGAGTCCCTGAAACTTAGGACTGCAACAAACATTCAGTGCAAAGCAAACAAAATTGGAGCTCCTGGTACAGTTGTACCAGCACAACTTTGATTCCATGATTCTAAGATTCTCTGAGATTTGCCACTTTTTCACATCTCCTGTGACTCATCATGTGTCAGAGGATAGGATCTGAATCCAAAATGCTCTTAACAGATTAGAGAGCTGAGTCAAGAATAACAAAGTGAATTTCAACAGGGAGAAATCTAAGGCACTATACTTAGGCAGAAAAAATTAAATGCACACATATAGGATGGCTTAACATTATATGTGAATGGGAACTAGGCATTTTAGAAGACTGCCACTGAATAAGAATCAGCAGTATGATGCAACAGCTTTAAAAAGATTTATGCGATTCTATTTCTGTACTCCTACATATTTTCCTCTTCATCCTGTTCTACAACAATACACACATTGATGCTGTTTCATTTTGTACTTACATGTTTTATTTAATTTTTAAAAGACTTTTGCTCTGCATTCAACTCTTATTGCTCTTCTTGAACATTTGGAAAGACAAAAGTATTGTGAAGAAACGAACTGCTCCTTCATAGGAAACTACCTTTCAGTAAGTGACACCATTTGTTCATCTAGTATTGTCTACTCAAATTGAAAGCAGCTCTGCAGGATCTTAAGAGGTCTGTTGCATCACTTATAGTTTAGGTCTTATGACAGAATGGTGATGCAAGGGATGAAGCATGGTGCCTTCAACATGGAACTCATATATATTACTGAACTATATAAAAAGTTGGTGTATGTGTTCAGGATATAATTCATGGATATTAGCCCAAACCTCACATCAGTCTTGAATGGGGTTTCAATGCATGTCAGGAAGAGAAAACAACTTTCTTGAAATATAATTTTGAAGGTTGTGTTATGGAAGGTCAAGGGACCTATGGGTTTGTACATTCTTACTATACTAAGGTAAGGTAAAGATAAAGGTTTTCCCAGTCATGTCTGACTCTGGGGGTTGATGCTCATCTCCATTTCTAAGCCAAAGAGCCAGTGTTGTCCATAGAGACCTCCAAGATCATGTGGCTGGCATGACTGCATGGAGCACAGTTACCTTCCTGCTGGAGCGGTACTTACTGGTCTACTCACATTTGCATGTTTTCAAACTGCTAGGTTGGCAGAAGCTGGGCCTAACAGTGGGAGCTCATGCTGCTGCCTGGATTTGAACCTGTGACCTTTTGAGTTCAGCAACTCAGTGCTTTAACCAACTTGTTCTCACATCTGCTTATCTTTCCAACATGCATTGAAGTATCACAGTGAACTTTTATATGTACATTTATTGCAGTCAACTTAATACTTACACTTATGAAATATGGGCTCTAGCCATTTGGATTATATCCTGCTAGAATTCAATAGCACAAATATGCATTTCTTGTTCAAAATGAAACATTGTTTTAAACAGAATCTTACTAAACCATCTAACCTAGTGCTGGTGGCTGGTGACAGTGTACAAGTGAAGCTACTTTAGTTTGGTGACTGAGCTTTAGACGAGATAAAAATGACATCAGCACTAATCAAGAGGTAGGCTTCAGTACCAAGGATAGCTCCTTTGGTAGTTGGTATTTCATTGTAGCATGAAGGCACTTGAGGTTTCAGTCTGATCTTTAAAAGAGCTCCCTGTGGTGGCAACACTCTTTGGGGAAAGGGACTCAGTATCTTGGATAGCTTCTTTACAGTTAGAAATAGAGTGGAGCACTTGTTTCATTGACTTATCAGCAACCTTTTGTGTAGGATTTCAGACAGAATCCTTTCAGAGATGCTGGAAGTGGATTTTCTGAATGCAATGCACATAGGGTATTATTGTGATATGTGTCCGAGTTTTTGAAACATATTATTGCTAAAGTGACAATAAGTAATTATAAGGATCAGGACCATCCCAACAGCAACCATTGAGCACTTAATCACCTGGCTAGTATTGAGTAATTTACAGCCAGGATGGGGTAGCTTGAAAGAGTAATAAAGAAGCAAAAGCTTCTCTGTCTGAAAAGTTCTTGGAGGTGTTGTTGGTGTGAGTTTCTGTTGCCAGAGTGTTGAGCTGCTGGAGATGGAGATACAGAGATGTTGAAGGATTAATGAAGAAGACTAGAGAGAAGAGTTAATACTATGTTGTTGTTTATTTGTTCAGTTGCTTCCTACTCTTCGTGACCTCATGGACCAGCCCATGCCAGAGCTTCCTGTCAGCCATCATCACCCCCAGCTCCTTCAGAGTCAAGCCAGTCACTTCAAGGATACCATCCATCCATCTTGACCTTGGTTGACCCCTCTTCCTTTTTTCTTCCATTTTCCCCAGCATTGTTGTCTTCTCTAAGCTTTCCTGTCTCCTCATTATGTGGCTAAAGTACTTCATTTTTACCTCTAATATCCTTCCCTCCAATGAGCAGCTGGGCTTTATTTCCTGAATTATGGTCTGGTTGGACCTTCTTATGGTCCAAGGCACTCTCAGAACTTTCCTCCAACACCACAGTTCAAAAGCATCTATCTTCCTTTGTTAAGCCTTTCTTATGGTCCAGCTCTCACATCCATAGGTTACTACGGGGAATACCATTGCTTTGACTATGTGGATCTTTGTTGCCAGTGTGATGTCTCTACTCTTCACTATTTTATTGAGATTGGTCATTGCTCTCCTCCCAAGAAGTAAACACCTCTTATTTCCTGGCTGCAGTCTGCATCTGCAGTAATCTTTGCACCTAGAAATACACTGTCTGTCACTGCCTCCACATTTTCTCTCTCTATTTGCCAGTTATCAATCAGTCTTGTCATAATCTTGGTTTTTTGAATGTTTAACTGCAACCCAGCTTTTGCACTTTCACCTTGGATAGTGAAGGTATAAATTGACTGGGATTATAAAAGTGTTGGAAAGAAGGGCTGAAGAGAGTCAAGAATATCTGCTAGACTTTTGTAAACACTACTGAATAATGTTTTCTACAAAAGATACAAGTTGTGCTTGTCTGCTCCTTAACCAGAGGGGGAATGCTTCTGCTGAAAAAGGAGGTTGGCTTGTTGCTAAACAAAGAACTGCAGCGAATTTGCTGCGACAATATGCACTCTCCCATTATGTCTTGTGAGGATAAAGTCCTATCTACTTCTCTCAGATATCTATGCAGTAGCACCCTCTGTAATATATGTATACACACATATACATATGTACACACTAGGCCTGTCGGTTTCGTTTCGTTAATTCGTTATTTCGTATTTAAATTGTTATTTTTTGCATATCCGAAGCGATATCAAAACATATTTTCAAACCCGGAAGGGTTTGAAAATATCGAAGCAGCAGCCCCATTTTTTTTACGAGCTGAAGCTCCGCTCGTTAATGGGATGGAGGCTGCTGTCGCTGTGCTGCAGTGCTGGGAGCCAATCCGGCGCTCCCAAGCACCCCAGCAGTAAATGGGGCGGGCGGGGCGAAGGGGCGGCGCGAGGAGGAGGAGCGGATCGGATCGCGCAGCAGCCGGAGCGGATCGGATCACGCGCGCGCTCCTGTGCCCTCTTCCTCCTCCTCCTCCTCCCCGCACTTCCTGCAACACAGGTGGGAGGAGGAGGAGGAGGAGGAAGAGGGCACAGGAGCGCGCGCGCGATCTGATCCGCTCCGGCTGCTGCGCCCTCCTCCTCCTCCTCCTCCTCCTCCCACCTGTGTTGCAGGAAGTGCGGGGGGGGAGGAGGAGGAGGAGGAGGGCGCAGCAGCCGGAGCGGATCAGATCGTGCGCGCGCTCCTGTGCCCTCTTCCTCCTCCTCCTCCTCCTCCTCCCCGCACTTCCTGCAACACAGGTGGGAGGAGGAGGAGGAGGAGGAAGAGGGCACAGGAGCGCGCGCGCGATCTGATCCGCTCCGGCTGCTGCGCCCTCCTCCTCCTCCTCCTCCTCCTCCCACCTGTGTTGCAGGAAGTGCGGGGGGGAGGAGGAGGAGGAGGAGGGCGCAGCAGCCGGAGCGGATCGGATCGTGCGCGCGCTCCTGTGCCCTCTTCCTCCTCCTCCTCCTCCCCGCACTTCCTGCAACACAGGTGGGAGGAGGAGGAGGAGGAGGAAGAGGGCACAGGAGCGCGTGCGCGATCCGATCCGCTCCGGCTGCTGCGCCCTCCTCCTCCTCCTCCTCCTCCCACCTGTGTTGCAGGAAGTGCGGGGGGGAGGAGGAGGAGGAGGAGGGCGCAGCAGCCGGAGCGGATCGGATCGTGCGCGCGCTCCTTTGCCCTCTTCCTCCTCCTCCTCCTCCCCGCACTTCCTGCAACACAGGTGGGAGGAGGAGGAGGAGGAGGAAGAGGGCACTTCCGGGAGGAGGAGGAGGAGGAGGAGGGAGGCGGCGGCGAGGAGGAGGAGGAGAAGCGGGCGAGAGACAAGAGAAAGGCCCAGCGCGGGGCCACAGGCAGCCCTTCACGGTCCGGGATGCCCTACAAGCTGAAGAAGGAGAAGGTGAGGAGGGGCCCCTCTACCCAGCAGGGAAGGGCTTGGCGCAAATGGGAGGGGAAGCAAGGCTGGCCGGGCCTCGCAGGGAGAGAGCCAGGAAGGCAGGCCTCTTCTCTGGGCCTTGGATGGGCCACTGCAGCAGAAGCAATTTGCCTTTCCCATGGCAAGAAACAGGATTTGCAGCCATGCCAGCCCAGTCCCTCCCCAGCACACAAACATTATGTCTATTTGCCCTACATAGGCCTGTTTGATCAAGAAAAAATTTGTTTCTAAAATGTTTTGTAAATATTTACGAAAATTCGTAAATAACAAAACATTTTTTTTGAAAGTTTTGTAAATATTTTAAATATCGAAACAAAAAAACACCCCAATTAAGAATCGAATTTAGAAACAAATTTTTTCTTGATCAAACAGGCCTAGTACACACCTTTGTTTTCTCAGATTCTGTATACATAGGTTCAACCATCCATGACATACATGTGTGTGTGTGTGTGTGTGTGTGTGTGTGTATAAAGCAAACCTTAATTTTGTCATTTTATACAAGGGACACACCATTTTACAATGCCATTGCATATACTAGTATCTGAACATCCACAGATTTTGGCATCCATGAGGTATCCTAGAACCAAACTCTAATGCTCTCAAGGTAACTCCATGTTCCAAGTGAAATACTATGTGGGCAGATATGCAAACATTTTCTCTTCTATGATTTCAAATCAACGGGCATGGCCTATTTACTCCCTTGCAAGCAATGCCTCAACCATTCATGGAAAATACTGTTTTTGTTCTCCAGGCTTCACACAGGAAAAAGAGGAGCCTATGCTCTAAGGGGCTAGAAAGAAGCAAGACACAATGTGAAGAATAGAAAATCCTTGTTTCCTTGGCACAATGTGATACACACTTAACGATATGGGATATGGTGGGTGTCCCTGGTGTTGATATCACCCCACTTTGAGAACCAGGTTGTTTGCTGTGGTGTTTTTGTTAGCATATGCACTAATGACAACTGTCTCGCACAACCACATTCACTAGCCTTCACTTGACCAATTGGAATATATGGGAACGATAGTAATGTTACAAATATGTATAAGAGTTATTATTACCAGGAAAGCACATATGACCTTGTAGTGCCAAAGAACAGATCTAACAGGAAGGCCTGTGTCATCCAGAATGAACTTGTGTTCTGAGATCCTTGTGAAAGGATCCTACCATAGTTATAGACAATAGACATATGTTGTGAAAGAGGATCTTTTTGATAGCTGCTCTATGACGTCAAAGTTCTTTCCAAGGGAGTTTGAAGTGCCCACTACTTTTCTTTTGCCAGCAGATTATTTATTATTTATTTGAAGAGACATTTTACTCTTATTGGTTTCTATGGAAGTGGTACTGCATTATATTGTCATTGCTGTGTTTAAATGAACTAAACTTAGTTCTGTTTGCAACAAGATAAATTAAGTCTTTTTATTTTTACTAAAGGTTGAACACTCCTTATTTGGAGTTTCTTAATCCAAAATCTTTCAAAATCCCAAAATTGTCCACGTCAACTTCAATCATATGAAGAATTTGAACATTTATGTGTACATTAATCTGTTTGTTGACTCTATGAAGACTTAAGAACAAATTTAAGACAGCAATAAGACCATTTTTGGACTTCATTTGTTCTACAGAACCAAAACTACTACTACTACTACTACTGGACTGTAAAATTAGAGTAAGCGTGACCTATATGTATAGCTTTATGTTAAGTATGCATTATTAACCTCATTTGAAACCTTGGTTACACTTGAGAATCTTATCAAGTTTGGAGTAAAATTGTGTGAGATATACCACTTACCATGTTAAGAGTATACTTATGTGAAATGTGGATAAATTGAATACCTATATGAGAAGTATCACACTACCCTATACCATACACCCTCTTTCCTGTCTTATGATGGTTGTACACATACTTTGTTTTGGCCACAAAGTAATTAAACATATTGCATAAAGTTACCACCAGACTATGTGGATTTATTTGGATTGTTATATTTTACTTTGTTCTTATTTTAATTGTCTTTTTGCTTTAATTGATTGTTTTGCTTCTATGTTTTGTGGGTATTTTGTCCCATATGTAAGCCACCCCAAGTGCCTTCGGGGAGATGATGGTGGCATATAAGAATAAAGTTATTATTATTATGTGTATATGAAACATAAATGAATTTGGGGCTTAGACTTGGGTCCCATCTTGAGGATATCTGATTATATCTAGCAGGGGGTTGGACTCGGTGGCCCTTGTGGTCTCATAAATCTATGTGCCTATCTCATTATGTAACTATATGCAATATAGGTATTCCAAAATCTGGAGGGGGGTATCCCAAAACTAAAATACTATAGGTCCTAAACATTTCAGATAAGGAATATCCAACCTGTATTATAATTTTACTATTTTACTATTTATTAGCAAGCGACTTAGTTGTATTTTATTTGAATTTGTGAGTAAACTTCCTGGGCTTCCAAGGCAGGATATAAATCAGCCTTTCTCAATCTGGGGGTTGGGACCCCTGGGGAGGGTCGCGAAGGGGTGTCAGAAGGGTTGCCAGAGACTATCAGAAAACACAGTATTTTCTGTTGGTCATGGGGTTCTGTGTGGGAAGTTTGTCCTGAATTCTATCAATGGTAGGTTTCAGAAAGCACTTTGATTGTTTGTTTATTCCTTTAGTCACTTCCGACTCTTCATGACCTCATTGACCAGCCCACGCCAGAGCACCCTGTCGACCGTCACCACCTCCAGTTCTTTCAGAGTCAAGCCAGTCACTTCAAGGATGCCATCCATCCATCTTGCCCTTGGTCAGTCCCTCTTCCTTTTTCCTTCCATTTTCCCCAGCATCATTGTCTTCTCTAAGCTTTCCTATCTTCTCATGATGTGGCCAAAGTACTTCATCTTTGATTGTAGGTGAATTATAAATCGCAGCAACTCCAACTCCCAGATTTCAAGGTCTATTTTCCCCAAACTCCACAAGTGTTTACATTTGGGCATGTTGAGTATTTGTGCCAAGTTTGGTCGAAATCCATCATTGCTTGAATCCACAGAGCTCTCTGGGTGTAGGTGCACTTCAGCCACAAAACTAAACGTCAGTGCCTACTAAATCTTTTCAGTATTTTCTGTTCATCATGGGAGTTCTGTGTGTCAAGGCTGGTTCAATTCCATCATTGGTGGGGTTCAGAATGCGCTTGGATTGTAGGTGAACTATAAATCCCAGCAACTACAACTTCCAAATGACAAAATCAGTCCCCCCTCGCAACCTCACCAGTATTCAGATTTGGGCGTATTGGGTATTTGTGCCAAATTTGGTGCAGTGAATGAAAATACATCCTGCATATCAGATATTTACATGAAGAAGCAAAATGACTGTTATGAAGTAGCAACAAAAATAGTTTTTTTTTGGTTGGGGGTCAGCACAACATGAGGAACTGTATTAAGGGGTAGTGGTATTAGAGAGGTTGTGAAACAATGATATAAATGGAATTGCTCATGGGAGCAGGGTACAGGGAGCATACAACTCCCCTGTTACGCCAGCTCCACTGGCTGCCAACTAGCTTCCAGGCACAATTCAAAGTGCTGGTCTTGACCTATAAAGCCCTGAATTGTTGTGGCCCAATTTACCTGTCCGAATGTATCTCCCACTGTGAACCACCAAGGATCTTAAGATCATGCGGTGAGGCCCTGCTCTCAGTCCCACTGCCATCGCAGTTGTGTTTGGTGGGGACGAGAGACAGGGCCTTCTCTGTGGTGGCCCTTGGCTGTGGATCTACCTCCCTTATGAGATTAGATCTGCCCCATCCTTCCTGATCTTCCAGAAGAAACTCAAATCCTGGCTGTGGAATTAAGAATAGTCTGATTTACTGGTGAAGATAAGGTTTTAGTGGACTGCAATGGACTGATTTGGATGACGATTAGAACTGGCAAACTGCTTTAATGTATATTTGTAACTATTTTTAATGTATGCTAATTGTATTTTATATTGTTATTATATTGTGTTAGCATCTAATAGCTGTCCTGAGTCTGTCTTTGGAGGTTAAGAAGGATGGGGTATAAATGTTCAAAATAAATAAATAAATAAATAAATAATACCTAATAACTAAAAAAAGGTCAGAGAGGTTTCAAAACTGGATTCCACTGCTGTTCCTGCCACTTTCCATCACAGCCATGGTCCAAATCTCAAGGTTGGGGTGGGATAGATTTTTGAATAAAAGTGAATCTAAACATGCTATGCACTCAAAGTAGGAAACGCTCTGTGTGTGTGTGTGTGTGTGTGGTGTCGTTGAGGGGCGGAAGAGGAGTGAACGAGAGGGATGAGAGCTAAGATTCCACTGCTGTTCTTGCCACTTTCCATCACAGCCATGGTCCAAATCTCAAGGTTGGGGTGGGATAGATTTTTGAATAAAAGTGAATCTAAACATGCTATGCACTCAAAGTAGGAAACGCTCTGTGTGTGTGTGTGTGTGTGTGGTGTCGTTGAGGGGCGGAAGAGGAGTGAACGAGAGGGATGAGAGCTAAGATTCCACTGCTGTTCTTGCCACTTTCCATCACAGCCATGGTCCAAATCTCAAGGTTGAGGTTGTATAGATTTTGGTATAAAAGCGAATGGAAACATGCTAATCATTTAAACTAGAAAACTGTGTGTGTGTGTCGGAAGCGGAATGCAGGGGAGGGATGAGAGCGACTCATCCAGGAGCCTAAGACTCCAGACCCAGCAGAATAGAATAGATGCTAGACTGCCCACCGTTTTGTGCCTCTCTCAAGTTGGGCAGGAAAGGGTGATCGGCGTGCGTGGAAGTAAGCAAGGAGCGATGGTGGGGCGGAAAGAGGCAGGGGCTTGGCAGGGGGAGCCTCCTTCCTCGGGTGCCTTTGTGCGTTAAGGCAGGGGAAAGCCCCTCTCTGCTTGCGTCGGGCGTCCACCTGTTCCTCCGGCGGGGCTCGGGGCGGCCGGGCGCCTCCTCTTCCTCTCCGTCCTCCCCTTCCTCCTCCTCCACCTCCTCCTCTTCTTCTTCTTCCTCCTCCTCCTCCTCCTCTTCCTCCTCGGGGCTGCCTGGGCTGGCGATGCTCCTGGGCGCGTCGGGCTGGCGATGGAGCGCGGCTCGCTGGAGTGATGGGACAGGCTGCGGAGATCTATTGGCTGCCGGCTTTGTAAATTTCATTCCGTTTGGTCCAATCGCAGGAGGAGAGAGCCGGGAACAGCCTGGACCCTCCGCTGCTGCCGCTGCCATCTCGCTTTCCCTCGCCGATCGCTCGCCGTCTCTTCTCCGCCTCGGCCGGGCCAGGAACCTTGGCTTGGGCTCCTCCTCCCCCGGACCCGCCGAGACGCGGTTTGGCCCTCGCCCCCTCCCAGCTCGAATGTAGGTCATTGCCAAGCCAAAGCACCGGGTGCCTTCCAACCTGGGGTCGCGGCTGGTGCTTCCCGGGGGCTGGCTCGCTCGCTCGCTCGCTCGCCTTCTTCCTCGCCGCTTCTGCTTCCTTCCTCTTCTTCTTCTTTTGGAGAGAGGCTGTTGCATTCCTTTGGGCGAAGGAGAGAGGGAAAGGGGGAAACACGCCGCCGCGCCGGGATTGGATTTCCCCCAAGGAGAGGGGCGCGGGGGGCTGGACCGGAGCTGAGCTGCTTGAGAGCCGGGTCGGGTGATCTCTCTGGAGCCCTCCGGGAGGAATCCTCCGGATCCCAGAGCTGCAAGGTAGGCAACAGAGATCGCTGCCCTTCCAACCACCCTCCCCCTCTCCCCACCTCCACCCCCGGATTTGCAGCTGGTCCTCTGGAAAGGGACAGCTCTGCTGCAGTCCTCTCTCTCTCTCTGCGCCTTTTTGGAGAGGGATCTCTCCCCCCCCCCCCCGCTTATCCACCCTTTAATTTGAGGGATATGTGTGGAAGGGGGGGGGGAGATTGCGTCTCTCTCTTTCTCTCTCTCTCTTTTTTTCTCTCTCTCTTTCCCCCCTTCTTTTTCCACCATTACAGGCGATTTGCCATGTCTTTCTCGATATACACGCGCACACGCATCTACACCTCTTTTATCACTGAACCGCTATTAGGGCGATTAGGAGCTGAGAGCAAAAGGGAAGCGGGGGAGGGGATCACTTTGGTGCAGTCGGCTATTTGGAAAGGCTTCCTTGGAGGCGGGAGGAAAAGGGGGAAAGCAGGAGGGAAGCTCGGTGTGAGGTGTTTACAAAGTAGCTCTGCCTCAGGGACAAATAAACAGAAAAGCGGGGGGGGGGGAGAGAGAGAGAGAGAGAGAGAGAGAGAGAGATGGAGTGGGGGCGGTTTTGATATCTGCAGTGTGTGGTGAACGCGAAGCAGTTTTCCCTGCAAAGCCGGGGAGAATTGTGCAAACGACCAGGGACCTCATGGGATTTTAGTTGGCAACGGCAAAAGGAGGTGTTGTTGTTGACTGGCAAAAGAGGCACGTTGAGCTTTGAGGCCCCCTTTGTCGGAGGAAAGCGATGGTTTGGTAGAGGGTTTTTTTTTTTTTTGGTTGGGGAGGGGAAAGAGAAGGCTTCTCTGGAGGCGTCATGAAGCCAATCTCCAAGACTTTCAAGAGGCTGCCGCCTACTGCCGCTGCTTGTGGTTTTGTGCATCCATCTCCAATTCTGGGGGGTGGTCAGGCACGTGACCGATTCCAAGCCTGGCCCTGGGGTGGGTTCATGGCTGATCCTTTCTATGAAGGGAAAAATAAAATACCACAGAGGGAGAAGTGCCCCCCTCTCTTTCCCAAGCATGGGTTGCCAGGGAGGGGTAGATGATATGATATCTCTGTGTCATGGTTTGATGGTTCACAGATCTCTGAATCTTTTGATTGGGGAAAGGGAAGTGAAGTCACCCCCTCCCATTGTTTGAGATGATCCAAAGCAGCCAACTCTGTTAGAAAGTTAAGAAACCCACCACTGATCCCCCCCCCCGCTTTCACCATGTGGTATCCCAGCATCTAGGGGCTGCCTCTGCTCTCTTAGACCTCCCCCTCACCCCTCCTCCTCTGCACTGCAGCTGCCTTCCTTTGCTATCACCCCCCTTCTCTTTTCACTCTGCAGGGCTCAGTGAATGATGGCCTGTCCCCCATCCACAGACACTCAAAAGGGGGACACCCTTCCCTAACTTGTTTGCCTTCAGGGCTGCCCTTCTCTTAACCAAGGGAGGGGATCCTCCCTGGTGGATAAGGTGGCATACAAGAAAATATGAGGGATAACCTAATGTGTGAATTTGGAGAGGGAGAAGGGCAGCCACCCCCTCCTCTGACCAGCCACTGCAGGCACTTGGAAGTTTCTGATGCAGACAGGTCCCTTCCACAGGCTGCTCCTCTTTGGCACAAGAGGAAGCTTCTGCCGCTGCAGTTCCCCTTCCTTTTCCCTTGCAGCCTGTCAGGTTCAACTCTCTGGCTTCTCTGGCACCAGATAGCTCTTAGGCACCTTTGCAGGTTGAGTATCCCTTATCCAAAATGCTTGGGACCAGATGGGTTTGGGGATTTCTTATTGCCATTCCTGGATTTTGGAATATTTGCATATACTTAATGAGAGATCATGAAGATGGAACCCCAATTGAAATGCAAAATTCATTTGTGCCCCCCCCCCCCCCACACACAAACACCTTACAAATATAGCCTGAAGGTCATTTTATACACTATACTTATCCAGTTTTGTGCACAAAACAAAGTTTGTGTACTACTGAACTCCCAAAAAGCAAAGGTGTATCTGGCTCAGCTAACAATGTGCACAATTTGGGGGATTTTACAATTTCAGATAATGGATGCTCAATCTAGAAAGGGGACAACCTTTCTCACCATGCCTCCACTTTGCAGCATAGAATCATAGAATCACAGAGTTGGAAGAGACCTCATGGGCATCCAGTGCAATCCGCTGCCAAGAAGCAGGAAAATCGTATTCAAAGCACCCTCGACAGATGGCCATTCAGCCTCTGTTTAAAAGCCTCCAAAGAAGGAGCCTCCACCACACTCCTCCAACAGTATCACATCTTTTTCAAGCTAAGTTGCTGCTTCTCTGTCCATTCCTTCCCAACCCACCCTGTATTTTCCAACTATTTGCCAGGTGATGAAAACTGGTGCTGCAGATGCAACCCAAGGGTAAAATAAAGTGAAGATGTGAACGTTTCCTCCTCCCCCTTCCCAGCAACAGTTTAGTGGCCCTGTTAGGTTTATGCCTCAGGGCTCACTTGAGCCAGTTACAAGACAGTAAGTCCCAGAGGTTATGAATATCCACCTTGAGATGTGCCTTTCATCTTATCCGATGCATGAAACTCAAAAGAACTGGATTTCTTTTCTTTCCTGTTCTCTCTCCATCACCAACTGGTTTTCTGGTTATTAGAGAATCTACGCGTTGTGGTTTATTGGTTTCCATTTTGCCGTAAAGATTTTACTAGTGCAGCAACACAAGCATGCCTTCTGTGACTGATTAATTGTGCTCCTCGCTGTTCAAGAAGATGACTATACATTATTTTAAGGAAAAGAAGGAAAAATAAAACCAACTCAATTGTCTCTATTTCTGGCCTTTGTATCATTGTTATTCTCAAGACCAATAGACAATAGGACAATGCTTATCTGCTCAGGTGCTGTGGTAATTTTCAGTCTACATAAGGAGTGGGGGGGGGGATAACTTTTTTTTTTAGTAAAAAAACAAGCAGGTGTTGTTCTTGCAAGAAGATTCCACAAGGTGGTAGTGTGGACACTTCTTAATGATGTGTATTTTATTTATTTGGGGTGGGGGGGGGGGTTGGCCAATTGCTTGAATGGTTTTATTTCCATGTACTTCTCTCTGTAGCTTAAAAGACCCATTGTGTGTCTGTTTTGCAAATGACAAAAGCAGGATTGTTTTACAAATACCCAGGCCTGCTCTTCTATCTGCTGACTCTGACTTCTTGAAAAAGAGAAGGACTTACGAGGTTGCAAAGTTTATATTTGAGAATTTTAATAAATAAAGGATGTAGCTTGTTTGAGAAAAGATATAGGCATAATGTCAAATAATATGTACCAGAGTAAAAAATGGACCTTTAACTCTTGGTTGTATTAGATACATAACGTGCTCTAGATTAAACTGTCTAGTGATTCGATAACCTGAGGCAAAAAATTGGATGGAGCTACTAAATCTATTACACTAGTTGTCTTCGATCTGGTGCTGAATTTTTGATTTACCATATGGGTGTATGAGTATGAAAAGTGTTTCAGTTCTCCTTTCTTTTCTCTCTCTCTCTGTGTATATTTATATAGCCAGCAAGGAGAAAACAGAGCCTTTCTGCAAGCCATATGATTAAAGAAAGATGTTTCTGAAAATAAGCTAAATCTTTTGATCCGGTATATTTAAGGTGGGGCACGCATGTGGCATCACAGAAATGACAGGGTTTGAAAGGAAAGGGCAAAAGGACAACATCAGGGAGAGAAATGTCATGGGCAAATCAATCAGACTGTTTCTTTCCAACCATATTGTTTAGGTTTGAAACTAAAATTAAAGGAAGGCCAAAATTATGTGTTCCTGTGATGCAAAAAGATGCATTGAAATATTTTATTTCCTTGTTACTCAATGGAAGATCATAGCTGATTACATCATTCACTAGATCAAAACCTCTTTCATGCTTCCCTTTCTTTTATTTCTAGTTCACTTTCCTACTGCAGATAATTGTTAACCATGGCATAGATTCAGTGACTCTGATGTAAATTTGTACATTCTACACAGTGCCTTCTCTTGCTTGGGATTATATAAAATTTACATCACACACACACATGCAAAACACAAACACAAACAGTTACATTATCATTCTGCCAATAGTGACAGAAACATGAAAATTAAAGCAATGTAATCTGTAACCAATGGAGGCATGTTATTACTTTTAAGATTTAATTATGGTCTGATTCAATAGGATTGTCTTTTCTGTTGTCTTGTAGCTGTGGAGAATGCATTCATAGAGGTTTTGTTATCATATTTTTGTCAGGTTCCTTTTCTCTATGTTGCCTCTTTCTAGTACACTGTCATGGATCAGCCTGGTGTTTGATACATGACATAGACTCTCAATGTTCTCTCAATGTTTCTGTCATATTTCAAGGCCGCAATGTAATATGAATGGGGGAAGTTTTTAGCACACTCCATATTTATCCTTTAATCCTTATATTGTGTACGTCCAGATATTACATTTTGAGGGTTAGTCATAAATATAACTGCTGCCAATGTTACTACACATTGATGATGAAATAGTAATAGAAAATGAATGCTCAAATTTGATAGGAAAAATTACATTCATTCCTTTTAGTAGGAGATATTTTAATTCTATTGTTATTTTAACTGCCTGTTTGTTTTGATGTATCAAGAAAAACAAGCGTTTTTATGGTCAGCTTTGCTTTGCAAACACTCTCTAGAACATTAAAAACATCTTGAGTTTAGTTGTTTTGAACCATCACTGTGGCTCCAGAAGAACTGTGATAAAAGCTTTTGTCAAAAAAGAAATGCCGTCTTAATATGCACATGCCAGGCTGAAGTTCATCAACCCTTGCTGTGTGAAAGCTGTGAATCAAAAGGAAGAGCTGTTGGAATCCAGCCTCCAAATAGAAATTGTCATTTAAACAGTGACAGTTCCTGGAATGGGGAGAGGAAAGTGTGTACTGCTGTTTTTGATGGATTCTCAATACAACTGCTACTTGGCCTTTAAAAAGAGAAGGTCTATTCTTTGATGAGTCAAATCACCCACTGTGTGGAACGGATCCACTTGCGTGGGACAGTATAAATATGTCAACCCAACAGAAGGCTCTATCGTCCTGCCATTTTGTGGCCTGCTGTGAAAAAAGAAGGGAGCTGATCCTCCCATCTGACTCCAGTTTGTTCCTAATGTGTACACCTAAATGCCTACAAAAGAAAGAAGAAGAGGAAACATGAGGAAAGCAGCCCATCAAGGCAGAACTGGCACCGAGCCGTTCTGAGAAATGTTGGGACCCTCACGCCAACCTGCAGCTTTTTTCCCTTACCATGCAGCTCAGGTGCACTCGAGCTCTATTTGTAAAGCATTTATGTTATGAGCCATTTTGATCCCTACATCTGACAGGGTTATGTATTCAGCTCTCTTACCTTTTAATGGGCCTTATTCTGTTTGCTTTAGTAGTCCCCTGACCTGAATTGCAGCAAGGAAAAATGCTTGTTGTCTGATGGAAATGAGATTTCATTGGCAGTATTCCTGGAAATAATAGATAGTGAAAGGCCACTCTGTATATCTGAAGCTAAAGATTATAAATAGGGGTGGGGATGGGATGGAGGACATCTGGGTGCAACCATACCTGCAAGGGAATATTCATCAATACATTCTTAAATTATCATTTATTCTTTAGTAATATCATGAATAACAATTTCTGACATACACAGGCATGTATATGTGCTTTTCTTTCAAATTTCTTAAAAACAGTAATAATAATAATAATAATAATAATAATAATAATAATAATAACAATAACAATAACAATAAAAACAACAATAATAAACTTCATTTGTATTCCACCCTATCTCCATGAGGGGACTCAGGGCAGATTCCAGCATAACAATGGCAAACATTCAATGCCTACATAAAACACACAATACTAACATAAAATCCCAGAAAACCCCCACATATGAAAGTAACATTAAAGCCTAACATCAAATTAAGACCTAACATCAGTAAATTAAACCTGACATCAATAAATTAAACTACGTGTAATCAGACAAAATTCTATAATAACATAAATCTAAACAAAACATCCATATTAGTGTACAACAGCCAGCAACGTTTCACAAAATGGTGTGGGTTGGTTATGTAGTCAAATAAGGTCATTGTGCTGGTGTGACCCAGGAAAGCCCAAATACAAATAGTTCTCAACCAGAGGCCTGGCAGTGATCTCTCTACCAGCTATTCCTCCTCCTCTCCATATGCTAGTGAGCAGAAGTAGGACTTCAGTTGTTTTTTTAAAGGAGAGGAGGGAGGGGGCCAACTTCATTTCTTTAGGGAGGGAGTTCCAGAGGTGGTCTGTCCTTTTTAATCTTGATTATCTTTTCCTCAATTTCAACTCTTTTCTGTAATAGATCATACTTTTATGTCTGCTTGGACTCACTTACAAGATAGTATTTGGTTTGGATCTCGTTGCAGATTTCTTGACACTACAGGGATATAAATTCAAGATTCCCTCTTCCGTTCTCAATTCTTAAGCCAATGAACCACATGAAATTGTGGGTGGAATGGAATAGCATTAAAATAACAACTACCCTCCTTTCAAACACTGGTAAATTTGGTATAATTAGAAAAAATAAGAAAAGGATACACACTTCTACCTCCTACTTATTTTAGAGTGCTGTTCTTCATCAAATTGGCCATTTCTTATTCTTGGTTCATATTTTTGCTAGTCAGCAATCAATATAGTATTTAATAGTGAGACTTTGGATTTATATAGTAACAGACCAGTGGACCAAATTCTGGTCGTAATGAAAAAAATGCTGCTCTATTCCTCTAGAGCATTTTACAAACATTTTAAAAAAAAAAGATGGAAGCTTAGGTTCTCATTCTCAGACTTTGAGATCATATCATCTTGCTTGACTGACCAAGGATGAAATGAAAATCACAAAACCAGAAACTGAATTTGTGCAGTCATCCTACTGTTTGTAGTCAAGGATCATGAATTCACAGAACATATCAAAACAAACATGCATAGGCATACATTACAGTTCACACTTTTGAGATTGAAAAGGGGTAAAGAAGCATTATTCTATGTTGTTACTGTTGTTATTTATACCCCACTTTAATCTTATAAATTGAGACCCCAAAGTGGCTATTCTGTTTTGTATATAACTGCCAGACCAAGCTGCTCTTACTAAATATGTTTTGAGATAAAATAAGAGTTAATATATATGAAAACTTAAATCAATCTTTTGTATCTAGTCTTCTATATTTATATAATCTTCCAAATGTAGCTATTTAGCAAAATTCAGTGTGAATGCCAGTTAATATGGGACACTACTAGACATAATTGCCCCTTTTGTCTAATGTGGTCATTTGGGGCAGAATGGCTTCATCCACTCTGTTTGCAGGTCTTTCACAACTTCCAGATTGTTTATGGAAAGCTGGGTGACCTCTGGAGCATACTTAGAGTTGTATGGGGGACATGATACAATACAGAAAGGGAAAGTCACATTCCACAAATGGATGTCAACTGCCATGATGTTCATTATAGCCCACTATCTACACATTGAAATCATTTCTGTACCTTTAAATAGATCAACAGTAGTTTTCGCTCTTTATATTTGAATTTGCTATAGCTCACTGTTTAATACCTCCAGCTTGTAGCCTGAAAACTGCTTACTGAGAAAAACAGTTGATATATTTGATGGACAGTGTTCACAGAAATTTATGCCACTATAAACATACTAGACTTTACAGCACCATGAAAGTAATTCTCCCCATGCTGCTTTTTACATAAAATGGTTATTAAAAAGAAGTTGAATTTACTTTGATACCTCCCTTGACTGCATAATGTATAACTAGAGGTCCTTCTGAAAATTTGGTGTCTTAGGTCTGTGTCTTCTTGGGAAATTATATTTTGTGCATATATAGTCCAAATACTGAGTTGTCTTACAATGGAATATAGGCATGCATACATGATTACAAAGGTCCTAACTAAGCTTGAAACTGGCAAGTTAATAAATAAACTCACAGTAAAAACTGCATGCTTTCCAAAAAGCTTTTAAGAAGTTCTTCACCAAATTTAGCAGTCACAATGGATTCAAAAATAGTTTGCGAACACGAAGGAGATCATAGGGGAACAAATAGAAGGATTTCTTAATGGAAGGAAATAAGTGGTGGAGTTCCCAAAGGATCTGTGTTTGAAGAGACTGATGTAGCACCATGCAGTTTATTCATAAACAATCTGTATGAAAGCATAAGTTTTGAAATGTTTGTGGAGTATACCCATATTCACAATGACAAAATCTAAACTTATCTAAACAAACTCCAGAAATATTTGGAGAGATTTTGAAAGTATAGAAAAACAAATATAGGCAGATATTCATATGTTTGCTGATAGGATCTGAATAAACTAAACATACCCTAAACAAAAGGACACTGAGATGTAGTAGTCTGAAAAGACTAGTTTCCTCTGAAGAAATATTGAAAAATGCAATTTGAGGGGACTGGGTCTAATTGTGTCCTTTGCTGCAGTTTCTGCAAAATCTGTTCTAGAATACTGAAAAGCTATTGGTTTGGGGTAATTTACTTACTTACTTACTATATTTATATAATGCCTTTCTAAACCCAGAAAGGGAGAGGGGGGTCAAGGCAGTTTACAACATATTAATGGCAAATTTTCAATATGCCATACACATGTAGAAAGGAGAAAAATCCTAATAACTAAACACTAACATATAACTATAAATTAAAATCATTTAAAACATTAAACATAAGACATTTAAACTTTAAAACAAAGCATTAAAATATCCTGGTATAAATATTAGAATCATGTGATACAAAAATCATACACCGTAGCCATTCCAATTGTCATTGCACATATTTCCTAATTATTCTTTGCACTGCATTGTTTTACTGGCCAAAGGCTTGATCCCACAACCACATCTTTGTTTTCTTTCTAATGGCCAGGAGGGAGGTCACTGATCTAATCTCATTGGGGAGAGAGTTCCAGAGTCAAGGAGCCACCACTGAGAAGGCCCTGTTTCTCATCTCCACCAACCTCACTTGAGACAGAGGCGGGACCGAGAGCAGGGCCTCCCCAGAAGTTCTTAACTTCTGTCATGGTTCATAGAGGGAGATAAGTTTGGACAGGAAAGCTGGGGCTGGAACCATTTAGGGCTCTATAGCCAGCACTTTGAATTATGCTCAGTAGCAAACTGGCAGCCAGTGGAGCTCACTATCAGGGGAGTTGTTTTCTCCCTGTATGCCACCCCAGTTAGAAATCTGGTTGCTGCCCATTGGACCATTTGAAACAGTCTTCAAAGGCAACCCCACATAGAGCGTGTTGCAGTAATCTATTCTCGATGTAACAAGAGCACGGACCACTGTGGCCAAGTCTGACTTCTGAAGGTATGGGTGCATCTGGCAAATAAGTTTTAATTGTGCAAAAACATTGCTGAAACCTGGGATTCCAGGCTCGGTGATGAATCCAGGATCAGTCCCAAGCTGAAAACCTGTGTGTTCAGAGGAAGTGTAACCTCATCCAGCACAGCTGTAACCTATGCTCTGTCTGGCCTTTCAACTGACCAGGAATACCTCTGTTTTGTCTGGATTCAGTTTCAATTTATTTGTCCTCATCCAGACCATCACAGCAGCTAAGCAGCAGTTCAGGACCTGAAAAGCCTCCTTAGTTGCAGGTGAAAAAGAGTGATAGAGTTGTATACAATAATAATCATCATCATCATCTTCATCATCATCATCATCTTTATTTATATCCTGCCACCTCTCCACAAGGACTCAGGGCGGCTCACTACAACTTTATATGAAGTTTCCTGTAATATATCTTAATTTTTAAGGGTTGGAGAACATCACCATAACATGCAAATAAAATTGATTTGCTTTTTGGATGAAAAGTGAGAATTAGGAAGATTCATTGAATAAATTTGTCTGCCATTCCAAACCCCTTTCCATTCATCCCAGTTATTGTGGACAAAAACAGTACTGTGTTATTTGTACTCTATAATTCAAAGATGGGTGATTTGTGGTCTTCCAAATGATCTTGAAGTGCTACTCCCAGAAAGTCTGGATGGCCTAGCCAATGGTGAAGGATAATAGCAATTGAGAAGCAACTCAAACTACGACTTTTCAACACCTGATCTGATTAGTACATTTTCTTTTTAATGTGCTTTTGTTCCAGTTCCACTGTTAATGGAATCTTTTTAACAAGGCTTCATCTCAGTAATGTCATAGCATTTTTAGGCTCCTCTTCCGTATATTATTTTGTGAACACCTTTCTACTTGATGGAGGTGTTGAAACTTTTAAGAGAGCCAAGCTTTGAAAATTAATGGTGCTCTTATTAGAAACACATTATAGGAAATAGCACACAAAACTGATTGAATGGCTAGGCTGAAGGAAGAGAAAAATGCACTCATTATTAAAATGACTTCATTTTTTATTTTAAAAATACCAATTTATCAATGGTTGGAATGGGACTATTTTACTGGATTTTTGGTAATAGCTTAAGAAGGCCTTATTGGAGTATGACTGGCAGTAAATGGAAAATAGAGGTTTTGTAATGAGACTATTGAAAACCTGACGAGTATAAAGCCATATATTACTGAATTCATGAATCAGAGTGATTATATAAACGTATAATTGTTCATTAGACATAATTTTATATCTAATCTAATGTAGGTTTCATACTTTAATACAGCACAGTGGTTGCCTGTGGATAATGCTTCTACATGGGCTCCTAACTAGTAAATAACCATTTAAAGAAAATGTTCAATGAAGTAGCATATAATTTGCAAAAGGAAGATCAGAAGTTCAGATCTTGTCCCTTTCAACTGAAAAAAATCCTGGTAAATATTGGGAAATTATACCCATCTGATATCTTGTATGATGTTCATGAAAAGCACAGTACAGTGTGCCCATCATATCTGTAGTCTCATCATCCGTGGGGACAACGCACCAGGGAGCGCTGCCTGTTCCACTACCTCCAATTGCCATGACTCTGCAGAAGCTGCTTGCCACCATGTGATACTAAAAGACAAGGGAGTTACAGATGGATGGGAATTTCTCAAGAGTGAAATACTCAAGGCGCAATTGCAAACTGTGCCAACAAAGAGAAAAAATAAGACAAGTGCAAAGAAGCCAGAATGGATGTCCAAAGAACTTCTAACTGTGCTAAAACACAAAAGAGACATGCACAAGAAGTGGAAAAAGGGAGAAATCACCAAAGAAGAATTCAAACAAATAGCCAACACCTGTAAGGAAAAGGTCCACAAGGCTAAAGCACACAACGAGCTCAGGCTTGCCAGGGACATTAAAAACAATAAAAAGGGCTTCTTTTCTTATGTCAGTAGAAAAAGGAAAAACAAGGAGGCAATAGGGCCTCTTCGAGGAGAAGATGGGGCAATGCTGACAGGGGGTAGGGAAAAGGCAGAACGACTTAATGCCTTCTTTGCCTCGGTCTTCTCACAAAAAGAAAGTAATCTTCAACCTCAGCAAGTTGGAGTGGATGAGGGATTAGAGGACATCCAACCCCAAATTGGGAAACAAGTCATCCAGGAATATCTGGCTGCTCTAAATGAGTTCAAGTCCCCAGGGCCAGATCAACTACACCCAAGAGTACTGAAGGAACTAGCGGAAGTCATTTCGGAACCATTGGCAATCATCTTTGAGAGTTCTTGGAGAACGGGAGAAGTTCCAGCAGACTGGAGGAGGGTCAATGTGGTCCCAATCTTCAAGAAGGGAAAAAAGGATGACCCAAACAATTACCATCCAGTCAGCCTCACATCAATACCAGGCAAGATTCTGGAAAAGATTGTTAAGGAAGTGGTCTGCAAACACTTAGAAAGAAATGCGGTCATCGCTAATAGTCAACATGGATTTATCAAAAACAAGTCATGCCAGACTAATCTGATCTCTTTTTTCGATAGAGTTACAAGCTGGGTAGATGCGGGGAATGCCATGGATGTAGCGTACCTGGATTTCAGTAAGGCCTTCGACAAGGTCCCACATGAACTTCTGGCAAGGAAACTAGTCCAATGTGGGCTAGGCAAAACTATGGTGAGGTAGATCAGTAATTGGTTAAATGGACAAACCCAGAGGGTGCTCACCAATACTTCCTCTTCATCCTGGAAAGAAGTGACAAGTGGAGTGCCGCAGGGTTCCATCTTTGGCCTGGTCCTGTTCAACATCTTTATTAATGACTTAGATGAAGGGCTAGAAGGCATGATCATCAAGTTTGCAGACGACACCAAATTGGGAGGGATAGCCAATACTCCAGAGGACAGGAGCAGAATTCAAAACGATCTTGACAGATTGGAGAGATGGGCCAAAACTAACAAAATGAAGTTCAACAGTGACAAATGCAAGATACTCCACTTTGGCAGGAAACACGAAATGCAAAGATACAGAATGGGGGACAATGCTTGGCTCGAGAGCAGTACGTGTGAAAAAGATCTTGGAGTCCTCGTGGACAACAAGCTAAACATGAGCCAACAATGTGATGTGGCGGCAAAAAAAGCCAATGGGATTTGCATCAATGGGAGCATAGTGTCTAGATCTAGGGAAGTAATGCTACCCCTCTATTCTGCTTTGGTTAGACCACACCTGGAATATTGTGTCCAATTTTGGGCACCACAATTCAAGAGAGATATTGACAAGCTGGAATGTGTCCAGAGGAGGGCGACTAAAATGATCAAGGGTCTGGAGAACAAGCCCTTTAAGGAGCGGCTTAAGGAGCTGGGCATGTTTAGCCTGAAGAAGAGAAGGCTGAGAGGAGATATGATAGCCATGTATAAATATGTGAGAGGAAGCCACAGGGAGGAGGGAGCAAGCTTGTTTTCTGCTTCTTTGGAGACTAGGACACAAAACAATGGCTTCAAACTACAAGAGAGGAGATTCCATCTGAACATGAGGAAGAACTTCCTGACTGTGAGAGCCATTCAGCAGTGGAACTCTCTGCCCCGGAGTGTGGTGGAGGCTCCTTCTTTGGAAGCTTTTAAACAGAGGCTGGATGGCCATCTGTCAGGGGTGATTTGAATGCAATATTCCTTCTTCTTGGCAGGGGGTTGTACTGGATCGCCCATGAGGTCTCTTCCAACTCTTTGATTCTATGATTTTATGATTCTATGTAATTTCTTCATTTGCAACCATGTAAAACTATTGCTGGTGCCACCAATCACAGCAGGGATATGATGAGCATCTGTAGCAATGCTGTTTATGTTTAATTGTTAGTGAAAGACCCTGTAGAATGTAACCAGCATTCTATTAGAAAAGCTTCCATGGGGACATAGAAAGCAGAAGTGGCAGCTTTCCTGCCTGTTTGTTTATGAATGACTGTGCAGGAGTGTCACCCACACTGCCAGTCACAGGCTGGTGAGCAACTTTCACAGGGACATGTTGAACAGCAGTGCTTGGTCATTAGCACTGCTGTTCGCTTGGTCATTAGCAGAGAACCATGCAGGAGTGTTTCTAGCACTGCTTACTGCAATGCAATGAGCATCTTCTGCAGGAACGTGGTGAGCAGAAGTGTCAGTGTTGCTGCTTGGTCATTCATGGAAGATGCTCAAAGACAGAAAAAGGCAGCTGGCAGGCTCCCTGCTTCCACTGCTGCCTTATCCCACATTTAAAAGGGACACAAGCATTTGTTTTTTGTTTGTATCTGCCAAAGGTCGTAGAACAGTGATTTTCATCCTGTGGGTCCCCAGATGTTTTGGCCTGAAAACTGTCCAGAAATCAGAGCCAGTTTAGCCTCTGTAAGGATTTCTGGGAGTTGAATGCCAAAACATCTGGGAACCCACAGGTTGAGAACCACTGTCCTAGAATCAATCCCCTGTTGATATTGAGGACCTACTGTATTGGATAAGAGTGGTGTTTCCCAAAACGTTCTCCTTTAGGTATTTTAAATTTCAAATCCCAGAAGTCCCAGACAACTCAGTCAATAGTCAGAAATTCTGGGATCTGAAATCTAAAACTCCTGAAAGATCAATGTTTGTGACCCACTGAGCTAGAGAGAGGAAAGGCTTAATTGATATCGGGCTGTTTTCCTGCATTGTACAGCTGCAGATTTTGGGTATATGGCTATTCACATTTCTAGCAGTGTTATACATTGATTTAGATTTTTTATATTGTTGTGTTCCTCAACTATATTGCAATAAAGATATGATTTACTATGAGGTGTGATGAAATGGTGCATGAGGTTAGTTAAATGGCAGATGAGGAAAGTCTGTTGTGAAAATCAGAGGAGAGCTTAGTTAAAAGAACTAAAAAATAAGATAAAAGGCTGGTAGCCTCAAGTGTTGTTAAGGAAAAAGGTAAGCATGGCATGTTACAGTAAGTTTATTATATTGTATTGTTGAGTATTTATTCTAATTGTTATTTCCCATCAAAATATGTAATAACACCTCAATATATTTCCTTCCAGAGTATAAGTGTAACTCAGAAATGAAATAATATGGGAAAAATGGGTTTCACAGGTGTGGAGAAATCCTGGTGAGAAAAGTCCTGTACTAGTGAACATCTTTGCAGTTCTGGACTTATTCTGCACATAATTCATACATAGTGCAAAAATCAGCACTGTCTGCACATGATATTCTACATGGAAAATAATATTTAAATGCAGAATTAAAAAATAGAATACCTGCACAGAAAATGATGTTTTCTGCATACAAATAATCTGTAATTGGGGTTGGTTCTGCATAACATTTGTACATGGTTGATTTACATAGCAAATAGAATTTTCTCCTAATATTTCATACACAAACAAGTATATGAAATGGAGAGGCAAATGTTCCTTGGTAAACCAACAAGTGCTGACAACAGGTCCTTTTTGAGACGTTTTGGAGCAAATCTAAACTTGTCTATGACTAATGCCTGATATTTATGCCAAATATGAGGGCACAACTGTGTTGGACCTCACAGCTGTGTTTGGTGTCAGCTGAGAGACAGTGGACCAAATATATATGTACATAACATCCATGCATATTCTGTCCTTGCCTGGATGTAAAGAAAAAAAAAATAAGATCTAGAAACAATAGGGTGAAGGGTGAAGCTTCACCTATACACCAGCACCTATCACAAATATTTCAATTCTTCAGCAATCATTGTTGAAATTAAATAGCACTAGAAAGATAACTATTTCAGAAATAAGTTCAAGGAGTTTATGACAGGTTTTCGTCCCCACTGTCTCAGCAAACATTTACTAAAATTGTTGCTTCCTAAATGCTGATCTTTGTTCGTGGTGTCTTTTTGAAAGGACATTCGAAAAAAAATGCAGAGGCTTATTTAACAGTGATCCTATTAAGTAAAGCATAACCTTTATTGTTTAACTATCTCAGATATGTGATTGAAGTCATTTCCTCCCAACAAGATCACTTGTCTGCCTCTGAATGACAGATGTATTATCATGAAATATATCTGTAGGGCCACATATACTTACTGGTATAGGAGCTGTTTTTGAACAAATCAGATGCAATTCACTAGATGCAATGCAGCCAGTAAAGTTTTCAACATAATATTTGCTGCAGGTGCCCAGAAGATGAAAGTAAAAGATGAAGCTTATGTGATCCCTTGGAGTGCTGAATCAGTAAAACAATGTTTAAATTATACACAGCTGGACAGATAAGCTGCAACCCTTAGGTTGTACATTAGATAATATAGACTTCTCTGTGGTAGGTCTCTTGTCCAAATTATCAATGTTTAGTAGAATATAGACATTCACAGAAGAGTTAGAAAACCAGAAAGAGCATGGAGTTCTGAAGTCTGCAATTGCTTAATGTATGGCACTTGTTTTGCTCTTGGAGATAAATTTGTGCCAGTGAAGATAATAGAATTGTGGCAAGGAGTCTAATGGATGGTATTGATGAAATGTCAGATGATAGCTGATATTACTGTAAAACACCATTGTTTGCTTCAATGGATGTGTGTTAATGTCTTGATATGGACTTTCATTCAGTATCAAGATGAGGAGTCAATTTAAAGATGACTGTTGAGTCTGAACCAGTTTGGAGAGATCGTAACAGTTGGAACCATCTCTCATATATTATTGTCTATTACTATGTCATTATTTTATGTGGATTTGGACTAACTATTATAGACTAGACTTATTATATTAGTTGCTATTATATAATCATAGTTTATTAAATTGACAGGTGAAATAAGGCTACTATCCACCATTCAAAAGGCATTTTTGTAGCAGTGGAATGAGTGACATCCTAGCAGCAAATCAAAATCAAAACTCCTATCAAAACCTGCTTTGAAAAGTAATTACAGTCCTAACACAAAGGTTCCAAAGTAGTTAGTTTAACAGTATAGTTATTTCTTTATTCTTAAATTGCTTTTTCCAATTTCTTAAAATGGAATACATAGATAGTAAATCCAGAGACTATGTTAACTCAATGTGCATCTGCTTCACTCCCATCCATAAATTATATGATTTTAAAACCGTATATCTACTTTAGACACAATTCAGATTTTAAAGCAAAACTGGCTGCTTCTGGTCAAATTAGAAGCAAGTCAAGGACACCTGATTCAGAAATGGAGCAGACAAGCCAAATATGGAATGTGTTTGCATGTGGAAAAACAATACATGTTTATCTATGGTGTATAATGTAAAAAAAAAAAAAGGCTATGATGATGCTGGATTCTGCACAGTGCTGCTCTATCTTTTCAATGTGTGCTAAGTATCTCACCAACATTTTCCAAACAGGCTGTTGTTTCAAACCAATGTTAAACATGTCAGTAAGATGGAGGGCTCCTTTTTCACATATAATGCACTTGTAAGCAGGTGAAAAGTTACTGGTCTAAGGACCTTATCACATGGTGCTTGAGCTGTGTCTTAGGATGCTTCCAGGATGGAGCCAGGATGAACCTGTCAGAGCACATCACATGAGATAGGGCTACTTCCGGCAGGGCTCCATCCTGGAAGCATCCTAGGACAGAACACAGATGACTACCCATGTTCTCATTAGCTAAGCCGGGGACAGAGTGGGGAGAAGCTCAGCAGTGACCGTTTCTCCCATGTGATGGGCAAGGGGATGACACGGGCGATGCGGGGCTCTTAACGCAGCTTTCTCCTAGAGCCAGATGGATTTGCACCACTGCCTGCTGGAGTCCCCTGCTATCCCCCAGCTTAAAGATTTCAATATGATGAGGTCCTAATATAGTAATCAAATGTTATTGATCTAATATATTAATAAAAATAATAAAGGTAGATTTTGTAATGCTATCAGAAATGTTTTCACTGGGCATGATGGACACAAACCTGGATAGCAAATATAGATTATATGACTATAGCAGCAATAATATTGTTCAAATTTGGAAAGAGATAGAAGCACCAAAATGAAAGAATGGATTGGTAAGTTGGCCAAATTAAAATGGTGTTTGAAGGGTAAACAAATCATATATTATCGAAAGACTGAAAACCATTTGCACAATAAGAAATCTAATGATGTAATCATTTATGGTTATGGTTACTAGTAATTCTAGTAGGTTTTTTTTTTTGCTGGATTTGTAATGGTAGAATAATATTTTTCTTTTTCCTTTTCATTAGAGATAGAACTGAGGGACCAGAGCCCTACTGTGTTTTAATTATTCTTTTCTACTTATTTTCTCTCCATTTTTCCTGTTTTGAATTCATATTATTTTGATTATATATTATACTGTTAGTGATATAAATCAATGAATCAATGAAACATTTTCCAAGAGAGTAGAGGAGATAAGATGTCACCAAACTGTATATATTCATTTCTTGCCGGATGTTTTTAGTTGTTTAAGCTGATGTGCCTACATGCCTGGCTACTATCAATAGCTTGCAACACTATTATTCAATGCAATACTTCACTTTTGACCAGTAATTCTGTTCTTTAGAAGGGATGTACTTCTGTTTTGAACTTTCGGGAGGCATGTAGGTGGTTTTATGTCGTATTCTTATGGGTTCTCGAGGGATTATACTTTCTTGAAGAGAGTACCTTGCTTTTCCATATCTCTTCATATCTTTTATTGTTACTCCCTGTACTGTGTGTGTGACTGAAATACAGAACTGGTTTCTTACTGGCTAATAATCCAATAAGCATCAGAAACATTGGAATACCAAAAACTAGCATGGCCTGGCAGGGTTGAACACTCAATTGCATGCATATATTCTTATTTATTTATTTATTTATTTATTTACAAATTACCAAATTATGTAATTTTTAATGTTCTAGAATGCAAGTATTTCTTTACCAGAGGACTTTTCATGATAAATTAGAGATGAATGTGAAATATATTTGGCTTTAACATAAGAACTTCCTGTAATCTCACCTATATTTTAAACAGAAATCCAGATAAATAGAAAGAGAGAGAGAATATTGACTGTTCGGAGAAATGGAAGTGACATGTCCTCTCAATGAAGCAGAGGACCAAATATTTAACTTTCAAAAAGCTGGAATACTCTTTCAAACATATTAAATCATAGTTATGGAGTTCAATTAAGATTATTGCCATTGTCTTTTCCTAGTGGCTCTTTCCTCCTTGATAATATGTAGGTAGGTAGGTAGCATATTCTCATAACAGGAAGAATGGACTCTTTTGAAAAACTTACCAACATTTTGACATGTCTATATAAATTCAAAAGAAAAAATGCAATTAAGAAAAATCACTCAAAGGAACTCACGTATTCAATAATAGCAATATTGCCAGTGTTTAGAATTATGAGATAATTATGGTTAGTGAGAAGTCCATGTTTTTGTCTGTTTATGACACATTCCTGAACATGTGAGTATCAAATTATAAAGCTGTTATTCTATCTGTTGATCATATTGTGTGGTGAGTCACTTGTTTTAAATTGTTTAAAACTAGTCACATACCCCACAATGTGATACAACCGACAGACATTGCATTTCTGTACTAGTTATCCCCTGAATGTCCATTTGAATGAAAGGGAATGTGACTGGAATGATGATATGGCTGATGAGACTGTTTTACTGTTTTAACTATGGCTTATGTATTGTTAATTATGATTTTATGTCTAATTGTGGTTTTAATTTTGTATTTTGTTATGTAATGGCTTCGGAATGGGGCCCATTGTAAGCCCCCCTGAGTCCCCCTTCGGGGGTTGAGAAGAATGGGATAGAAATGCGAGAAATAAATAAATAAATAAATGTAATTAATACATGAATATGCCTGTTCAATGACATATTCCATTAGTGCCCATGTCCCTTAAGTTGAACATCACTGTAGAAAGAAAATGAAACTAATGCAAATCCTATGAAACAAGATGGGGAAGAAGTAACAGGCCATAGAATCATGAAAAGAATTTGAAGGGATCTTGTGGACCATCAAGTCCAACCTCCTGTTCAATGCAGGATCTCCATGTAAAGCATCCCCAGCACATAGCTGTCCAGCCTCTTTTTGAACATGTCCGGGAAGAAACCCCACCATCTCTGTGATTGGTTCCATTGCCAATTTTTTTATTGTCAAGAAGTTTCTTTTGATGTTAAATCAAAATATACTCTCTTCTAACTTTAAACCATTAGACTGGTTCTACCTGCTAAGGCAGCAGAGAACAGGCCTGCTGACTCCTCTCTGTGACAGACCTTGAGATGTTTAAAGATAGCTGTCATATAATGTCCCTGGGTCAAAAATCCACCACATAACTCAGCAGCTAACAAGACTCATCAAGTCCACTGACCCTCCCCCCTTCATGTTGATTCATGTAGGAACCAACAATGCTGCAAGGCATAGTCTTCAAAAGATCAGAAAGGATTTTTAAACTCTTGGAAGAAAGCTAAAAGCTCTTAATGTATAGGTGGCCTTTTCATCTCCCCTGGTTGTACAACAAGGCCTAGGAAGGGTGAGAAAAATAATAGAGGTGCATAACTGGCTCCACAGATTATGTTAGGAAGAACAATTTAAATACTTTATTTGGCTTCCTGAGCCATGGTCTTCTTTTCCAGGAAAATGAGCTACTGGCATGGGATAGGTTGCACCTTGCAGAAGTTGGAAGGAATGTTTTTGCTCAGAGCCTGGCAATCCTGATTAGGCAAACTTTAAACTATATCCTTGGGAACAGTAGTTTATCAAGACCTGGAGTGAATGGCCAAAAATCTAAAGAGAGGGTAGGACAAACACGACAAGTACCAAGCAGAAAGAGGACAATAATATCAAATAAATATCTGAGGGGAATGTCCCATGGGCTGAATCAGATGGCCCATGTAGTCTCTTCCAACTATGATTCCATCTCTTAAACTTCTCTCCACTAAGCTAAACATAACTAGATTTCCTCATAGGTTTTCTATTTCATATCATCAGAACATATTCCCAGAGTCAAGAATCATCTTGAAATAACCATTACTCTGGCAGAGGGGAAAATGGAATAATGTAGTAGTTTGAGTATCTTGGCATGCTATTTCCATTTACTAGTCTAGTTGATTAAGATAAATGTGGAACTGCTGTTCAGGTAATTTAATATTTTACTAAAATGGTATTTCTATAGGAGCAGATTTTCTTTGTCTGTTCCCTATGATCAATAGCCACTATACCTTATTTTTGGCTTTTAATATTAGTTCAAATAATATAAAATATGAGTTGGCAGCCAAAAAGTGGAAGACAAAGTAGACTACATAAATGCATGATTCTGAAGACATTTGTATGAATTACGAAGGTGAAATATGTATTAATTTGTATGGTCTGCATTAAGAAATAAAAAAAATATGAGTGAACTTTGTGTGTGTATAAGTGCACTTGAATTGCCTGAAAATTATGGTAATCCCACAAATTTCATGGTGTTTGCTTCTTTTTTAAATTGCCATCTTGTGGCACTAAAACAGCAAGGGAGGGGATAATATTGTTGTCTTTCATGCCAGGTGTTGTGATAAATTAATGACACTGAAGGTATAGTAGCCCATCTATCCCTTATAGTTATTCTTCAAGATCTCCAGGGCTGCAGATATGAGTTTTTCCAGTTCTTTCATGATATGCCAGAGACTGAACCTGGTGCGTTCAATGAAGTGGTCCTTCCAAACATCGTTGAGCCTGGAATTAAAACTTGTGTGCCAGTTGCGCCCGAACCTTGGGAAGTCAGACTTGGCCACAGTAGTCCATACTATTGTTACATTCTGAATACACTACTACAACACACACTGTGTGGGGTTGCCTTTGAAGACTGTTCGGAAGCTCCAAATGGTCCAACAGGGAGCATACAACTCTCTTGTTATGTCAGCTCCACTGGCTGGCAGTCTGTTACCAAGCACAATTCAAGGTGCTGGCTTTAGCCTATAAAGCCCTAAACGGTTCTGGCCCAGCTTACCTATCCGAACATATCTCCCTCTATGAACCATCATGGAGGTTAAGCTCTTCTGGGGAGGCCATGCCCTTGATTTCACCTCCTTCACAGGCACAGTTGGTGGGGATGAGAGACAGGGCCTTCTCAGTGGTGGCCCCCCAGCTATGGAACTCCCTCCCCAGTGATATTCGATCAGCTCCTTCCATGTTAGCCTTCAGGAAGAAAGTTAAAACATAGCTATGGGACCAAGCTTTTGGAGATTAACTGCAGTGCAATAAATGAACAAAAAATCTGTGCAATGACATTTTGGAATGGCCCTGGATTATGACATTGGATAATGTTATTTTAATCATTGATGTGTTTTATGTGTTTTGATTTTCTGTTTTTTAATGTAGTTGTTTTTACCAATTGTATGTTTTTAAGACATCGAATTGTTGCCAATATGTGAAGCTTCTCTAAGTCCCCCTTGGGGTTGAGAAGGGTAGAGCACAAATATGATAAATAAATACATACAATAAATATAGGAAATACTAAAACATATCTTCTCAAATGTATATGAATATCTCCAATAGATGAGTGCTGAAGCCTTAGTAATATTTTTTAATGAAAATTTCTGGAGCGCATATTAAATTGTATATGATCACGATGTCCCCTTGAGTAGGAATAAAACATACAGAATACAGCTTAGGAAAGTCATGATGAATCATCAAGTATTAAATTAATCCCTTTCAGTGCTGTGCAGGATATAGATAAAATTAACATCTACTGTAAATGTTTTTATGTTCCAATTCCTCTGACCTACGAGCAAGAAAAGTCTCTAATAGCTGGCAAATTTATGTAGAAAATAGAAGCATGTGTTTCCAATAATAGATACTGACTTGTATCCTAAGTTTTCAATCCACAATAGGTTCATTTTGGGTCCTACTCATTGCCTGTGTTTGGAGGAATTTCCAGAAACCTTGTAAATCATAAGAAAGGATAACATGAATTTACAATTTGATCATTAATTCTTCTCAGCTGAATAAACATTGTGTAGGCACACACAGGTCAGGTGGATTTTCATAGATAATTATTTCCAAATTGTCATGTATGTATTCTCAGTAATAGATGAAGTTTTGTGCACAGCTGTATATATACTGGTAACTGAAAAGGCAGAGAGATCAACAGGTTACAGTCTTCTCCACTATGCTGAGATTTATTGTATTTCAGTAATATTATTGATGACATTTTATTTTTAAAATTTATTGTTGCTGATGATTTACTTTCAAGTAGTTCATGACTTACGGCAATCCTAAGACAACACTGTCATGGGGTTTTCTTAGGAACCTTCCACACAGCCATATAAACCAGAATATCAAGGCAGAAAATCCCACAATATCTGCTTTGAACTGGGATATCTGACTCCATACTGCCATGTATTCTAGTTCAAAGCAGAAAATGTGGGATTTTATTCAGCTGTGCAGAAGGGGCCTTTGATTTGTTCAGAGCAGGTTTGCCTTTATCTTCCTCTATGCCTACAAGAATATGACTTGCTCAATCACCCCTTAGTTCCATGCCTGATTGGAGATCTTCAGAGTCATAATCCAAGGCTCAAACTACTAAGCAAGCCAATGACACTCTGAATACCCTGGGGCACAAGATCCTGGTTGCTCTTGGAAGCTAAGCATGGCCAGGCCTGGTTAATCCTTGAAAGAGTAACTGCCAGATATATAGAGGAAGATAGTCATAAACCACCTCTGAGTATTGGTTGTCTGAGAAAATTTCGAGGGACTGTAAGTCAACAGGTGACTTGAGGCACATGCTACTATCACTAGTATTCATATCCATTGGTATGCAGAAATAGTATGTAAACCTATTTTCTGTTTTCACCAGCTTCCTTACTGATGCATTTTTTTCTCTGTTTGAAAATGTAAAAGTAGATCACCTCCTTTGAATCAAAGATATTTCAGTTAATGTGAAAAGTAATCTCCTATGAGTGGAAACTGACTTCTGAGAATAAACATTCAGAACTGCCTTTTAACCCTCCAGTGTTTCTAATTGTTCACAAGTTTCTAACACAATGATACACATTCAACATTGAACACTGTGAAGCAGTGATGTTGACAAGCTGGAATGTGTCCAGAGGAGGGCGACTAAAATGATCAAGGGTCTGGAGAACAAGCCCTATGAGGAGCGGCTTGGGGAGCTGGGCATGTTTAGCCTGAAGAAGAGAAGGCTGAGAGGAGATATGATAGCCATGTATAAATATATGAGAGGAAGCCACAGGGAGGAGGGAGCAAGCTTGTTTTCTGCTTCTTTGGAGACTAGGACGCAAAACAATGGCTTCAAACTACAAGAGGGGAGATTCCATCTGAACATGAGAAAGAACTTCCTGACTGTGAGAGCCATTCAGCAGTGGAACTCTCTGCCCCGGAGTGTGGTGGAGGCTCCTTCTTTGGAAGCTTTTAAACAGAGGCTGGATGGCCATCTGTCAGGGGTGATTTGAATGCAATATTCCTGCTTCTTGGCAGGGGGTTGGACTGGATGGCCCATGAGGTCTCTTCCAACTCTTTGATTCTATGATTCTATGTTTTCTTCTAGAGAATCGGGGCAGGAACTGACAGATCATTATTTTGTTCCAACAGATTCATGTTATGAATCCTTGTCAACATTTATAAAACTAGGGTACTTTTCCAGCACGATTATTAAAGTAAATCCAAAAACAAATAGAATCACAGTTTGTATAACATTTATGATTGGACACACTAAAGATCAATAATTTTAGTTGGAATTATGTAGCAAAACATTTACTAAATAATATTGCAAACAGTTTCCAGTATCACTGTCTCACAGCACTGTCTCGTTGGCAACAGTTTGCAAGAAAAGAAAACACAGAATTCTTTATATTCCATTTATGACCATGATATTATCTAATCTTTCCTGTCAGGAAAAAAAAATGCAGCCAGTCATTGCTTGCTGTCATTATTTTAATATCTTTTCTTTTTGCTGCAGTGCAGCATTTTGCAGAGGACTTTGGTGCTTGCTTCAGAAGTAGAGAGCCATTAAGGATGGTAGTTTGGGAATCTGCTTAACAGTGGGATTAAATATGGACACTGAATGAGAAAAGCTGCTGTTGTGAACCCATTTTCCTGGAAATAAACCTTATTGAATGCAATCAAAATACTTCAGAGTAAAAATGTATAGCATTGTGCTGTGATGTTGTTCTCCAAAGTACATTTTCAGACTGACTTCAAGGATGTTTACTCAGAAGAAAGTTCCATTTATATAATAATAATAATAATAATAATAATAATAATAATAATAATAATGCTTTATTTATATCCCACCCTCTCTCCCTAGGGGACTCATTTAATTCTAATCCTTCAAATTGTGTGTGTGTGTGTGTATGTATGTTATTTCAGATTTACTAAGATGAGCAACTGACTTCACAAGTCAAGCTGACTTCACAATCATTCTTATGACCTCTCATTCCATAACTAAAGTAGTAACATTGCAGATAGAATCAACAAGATTCCTAAAGGATCCCTCTTTAAATACTGGAATACTGGCAGCCATGTAATCTCAGAATCAAATTGAGCATGGATGAGATAACTTTGCAAGCTGTTGTTGCCATGGGCCTAAAGGAGAAGAATAACCTTATTAACATTTTAATCACGTCTCAAACTTCAGTAAGTCCACACTGCCATATAACTGAGTTCAATGTGGATTTTATACAGTGGTGTAGAAGGGACCTCTGTACCAGTTCAATAGGTTGGTTTATTTTAACCCACTATAAAATCAGAAGTAATGAAAACAAAGGCCCCTTCCATACAGCCACATAAAATCCACATTGAACTGGATTATATGGCAGTGTGGACTCATAATCCAGTTCAAAGCAGATATTGTGAATTATCTACCTTGATTTTCTGGGTTATATGGCTGTGTGAAAAGGGCCATAATCAGCCTAGGTCTCCTTTGACACCTTTCACCACTTTCTGAATACTTGATTTAGTTTTAACAATTTTATCAGATTACTGTAATCTGAAATGTGGCACAATTGTAGACTTTATCAGTTTATTTATAGTTGCCAAATTACAAGCTGTTATCTCAACCAATGCAACTAGGAAATAGAGTGTTGACAGTAGAATTTGTTAACTTTATATAGAAATATAATATATATGTCAAAAACAAACATAATGATTATTCAGTTAACTTTCAGGTTCTGTATCTATGTGCTATTCTTATATCTGTATGTAGACAAATGTATCATTTCCATATTTTTATGATTACCCAGAACTGGTTGAGACACATTTATTGTAAACAGTTATTCCAAACTTGCTGTGTTAACTGTTATGCTCTAATGTGAAATGGTTGGGAAGCACATTGGGACAGCTAGGATAGGATCTATGAGAAATTGCTGCAATGTATATGTTTTGCTACCCTGTTGACAGGAGTGCCAGAAGGCTGAGAGATCAAATTTCTCCATCTGTTAGCATGTTGTTTTGTATGCCAAATGTTAGGGAAATACTTGAATAGATTTAAATGTCTAATGGAACCCACTGTCAAGGCTAGAGCTGTATAACATCCAGAAGTAAACAGACAGAAATAATATTAGTCACTGTTTTGACTCAATATCTAATATGCATTCTGAGATTGCTCAGTGATCAGACTGCACATAAAAGATATCCACCCGCTGATGATACTTTAACATATATATGAAAGAAAAATTGTGCATCAAAATTAAATATATGTTTAAATGTATGCATTTGTATTCTTTTTGGCAGGGAAGCACAAAGTAACATTTTTGTTTGTTTAAAATCAAGATATAAAAGCACGATGCAAATATAACAGCAACAAGATCAACAATAATGATGTTATTTATTTTATCTGTTTTGATTGTTATCCCACCTTTCTTTCAAAGCTGGGAAGTGGTTCATAACAAAATGAAAAAAAACAAAACAAAAACAAACCATAAATGAAAAAAGCACAAGATTGTGTGTTCCTGCAGGGGGTTGAACTAGATGACCCTTGTGGTCTCTTCCAACTCTATAATTCTATAATTCGAAGCCCCACAGTTTAGGAGCAGCAAGTGAGCAGGATGAGAAACAAACTACAACAATAGGGTAAACATATAATTAAACATTTTATCAGTACTCTAACCCAGTAACAGAGTGCTCTCAACTATTTGTTGCTTTTTAATACAATTCTAGGGAAAGATCCGAAACTTATGAGAACCTTAGGCTCGCACAAACCCATCTCCATCACTGTAGAATAAAGTAACCAACAGAGGGTTTGATTGGATGGTTGGGTGATATTATATTTAAAAAAGGAAACATAGCCCAGAGCTATATCTCTTGCCCCAAAAAGGTGTATCAAATGTGGCAGATATATGATAAATATCCAGTATAATCACTGTATCCATGGGGATATGTTCTTTAAGTTACCATGGAAGCCGGAAAACATGGATAATAGTGAATTGTATTGAAAAAAAGTCTTCTCCTGCAAGTTACCATAAGAGTTGCCCTTAAAGGCCTACACAATTTTAGAGAGATAACTCCTCTAGAAATTTGCTAGGTCCACCATGGCAATTATGCGGTAATATCTGAAGGAAACATACCATAAAATCACCAGAAGAGCCCAGACAATTCCTTAAAAGAACATATTTCATAGCATGTAGGTTAGTGAAACCATGAGCAATGGTCCCATAGGTACAGAGGTCATGCTGTATATAATTATGAGAATGGAGGAAATTACAGTCTAAACTATAACCAGCTATTATGAATTCTCAAATGAATGACAGGAAAGCTATGTTGTAAAATAATTTTCATTTCAGACATGTTAATCCAACCAGTAATGATGGGCTGATTACCTGAGGGTAATATTTTCTATTAATGGGACATATCTAGAAAGACCCTAAAATGTTATGGTCATCTTCTAGTGATTAAAAGATCTATGTAATTAAAATTCTTATGTGTGGTTAAAATCTTCTGCAATTTGATCCATATCGTATTGATCTGTATGCACAGTTGAGCACAGTTCTAGTAGGATACTGAAAATAGAGTGAAGAAAACCAATCATATGTATAAGTATAAGTGTATTTTTTAGTTTCAAATATGAGAGATCTGTGAAACAATGGGAACTTCAAAATCCATGGGTACGTAAATTCCGTTGATTCAATTGGTCTGCCGTAATTGGAGTAGCAATTGGATTTAGACTAGAGTCTATATTTCTTTCTCTCTGTATGTCTCTTTTTCTCTTTCACACACACAAACACACACACACACACAAGCTATTCTAATAGTTTAAATAAACCATTGTACATTTTTCATTTGTTTTGAGATAAAATGTATTTCCAATATCACTTAAGGGATTTTTGTCTGAGGATCTTTCAGAACAGTAGCTCTGAAGCTGTAATGATAATCTCTGGTGAAATGTGCTCCCACCCAGCCCCAGCCCCTTCATATGGTCCATACTTCAGTTGTTCTCCTTGAAGTAGAGTTCATCTTCATGTGTTGATCATAAATTTCCATTTCTGGGAATCTAGATTTAAGGTTTGATACTATAGTTTGTTCACTAAAGGACTAGTTCTGGGTTTCAAACTGAGCACTTGACTTGTGTTTTTGAACTTCGCCTTCCAGCAGGCTGTTGTTGAAACTTCTGACATGGTGATACTGTTGAAAAGGAGAAAGGCTTTCCAAAATGGATTTCTGAAGCCTTTGGCTGTGCTTAAAAATCACAGCCGAAGGAAGATGTGCAGTCAGCACACTTCACAGTATGCTTAGTTGTTGGGATATTTTTGTAACATCCAGGTTCTAAAAGATGCAATGGAAGTTGACACATCTGTATAACACATGGAGTGTATTGGTATAATGCAGTTCTTTGCAGAGATTGTGTTGGCATAGTGGTTGAAACGTCTGATCCTAGATATTAATTTGCAACTGCAACATTTTCATAATCAAATGGAAGTGTCCTTGAAAACCATTTCAAATTATATTTTGACTTCAAAATGTATACACACGTGTATTTGTAGATTGTGAGCAAATATGATTTATTTTGCTTATGTTCCTATGTCAAGGAAATTTTGCTTCAATCTGGGTTATACTAGGGGGCAATTTCACACGTCCACTGGGTGCAAATTGTTATAGTAAACAAGCTCAAGAAATATATGTTTCCTGTTTGTACCCAACTGGCTGTGAGAATTTGCTGCATTTCATTCTAATATCAAGACACAAAGAGGAAGTGAAGCCAGCAGTTTAGAATGGATAAAAGAATGGTTAATGTTAAAAAATCATAAGATCCTGACGTTGGAGGGCCATGATTTAAGAGCAGGCTTACCTTTGGTATGACAGGAAAAGGTTAGAAAATTTTTTGGTAATCATTTTATTTGGTCTGCTCTTTTGAAGATTTGGGACAAATATAAACAAAGGATTCACAAGAAGACCCCACTCTGGCTCTCTCCTTTAGAAGTATGTCAAAGGAGAGAGTTAGGGTGGAACATATGGCCAACATATAAAGATATTTTGAAAAAGGAAAATAAGGAATTAAAAATGAAAACACAAGAAGAATGAAAAAAGAAATTTACAAATATGTCTTGGTTTCAATATTATCAAATTAAGGACTCCTACAAAAAAGATTGTACCTTGGGTTTTGAGGAAAGATCTTCAGCGTGGCAAAAGATTTTTTGGAAGCGAACAAAAAGCCATTACCAAAATATATAAACAGTTACTAGAATGGAGCACAGAGAAAGACCAAATTAAGGATTGTATGGTTAAGTGGGCCAGAGATATAGGAAGACCCATATTACTAGAGGAATGGGAGACAATTTGAAATAAGAAGCTAAATTACACCTATGCATTTAATACGAAATTGGACAAAGATGATGTACCAATGTACCAAAAAAGATTGCGAAATTTGCCAAAGAAAAAAACTATAATTGCTGGAAGTGTGGAAAAAGTGAAGGGTCTTTCCTACACATGTGGTGGACATGTGAATCAGCAAACTCATACTGGAAGGAGATACATGAAATCTGCCAAAACATCCTGCAAAGAATATTACCATTAAAACCGGATGTATTTCTCCTGGGAATGACTCAGGAACAGTGGAACACTAATGAAGATAAATTATTTACTTATATGGTAACTGCAACAAGAATGGTCTATGTGAGGAAATGGAGACAAGAATTAAGACCACAGAAAGAAGACTGGATGGAGAAAATTATAGATATAATGAACGTGGATAAACGGGCGTTCTTAATCTCGAGAATACAGAGCAAACAAGTTAAGGAAATGGACTGGTCTAAGCTGATGGCCTGGATGAAAGAAAATAAAGCGAAAATACTAATTTAATCCACAAAAGGAAAGACCACAGCTAGAAAATAAAAGACTCAAAGGAATAAGAGTGATGAAAATATGAGGAAGCTTAACCCATTGTGAAGAGGAACTGAAGAAACAGATCCCCCCCTTCACTTCACTTAACTTCCCTCCCCTTTCCCCCCTTCTTTTCCGCATAAACTCATCCCCTAACTGCACTTTTTTCACACTCCAAAGTAAAATCCCCCTCCCCCTTTTTAAATGTAAATTTAAAATTTTCAATAAAATATTTTTTTAAAGACACAGAGAGGAAAACACTCTCTGCACTATGCATAATTTTGTACATATCATATTTTCCTTGCTTGCTTTTTCCTGAACTAAATATGTTCAAACAAAATTATCGTAGAGCACTTGTTTAAGGGTGCTTCCCGACAGCAATTTATTGCTGGCAAAAACGGGTTAAAGTAACTCATTTTCACCTGCGTTGCTATTTGCACAGATGCCCAAAAGAAGCAGGCTTTCCCATCGCTTGTCCTATTGCAGCATGGCAATTACCACCAAAGTGGAGGTGGGGGGGGGGGAGGAATTTGGCCCTCCTGCCTCCTAGAGCAACATTGGTACATGTCAGGAGCCTACACAGAGGCGTCATGGAGGCCCTGCATGTTTTTATTTTCAAAGGTTTTAGGGGGGATTTGAGTAATGGTGGGTTCCTTCTTCACTTCTCCGGACCCATGGAGCCAAGATTACCTGGTAGTCTGGCCCCACAGGGCTCATACTCCATTAGACCAGGGCCTTTCAGGAAGGCCCAAGTCTAATGGAGTATGTAAATAATTCATGACAAAGCAAGGATTTCCTGCTCTGTCACAAATTATTCCTCTTTTACCGCAGGTGTCATTTGGATGCCTTCGGTAAAAGTGTGAGAACTCATGCATTTTGGGCCCTGTCTGGATGGGGCCTTAGTTTACTGATGATTCAATTTCCCTATATTTGTGCCCTTTCCTTCCCTATAGTATTTTTGAGGCCCCTCACCTACAGCCCATATTCCATCAGTTCATATGTAAAGATGGATTCTTTCCTCCGCCTCTTCCCAATGCACTGTATGTGTTACTTTGCACTTACATTGAACCATCTGTCATTTGAGTGTCCAGTTATCCAGTTTAAAGAGATCATTTTGGAGTGCTTTTCAATTCTGATTGTTGTTCTTCATCCTCCTGATTAATCTGTTTTCATATATACATTTTGCCACTTCTACTGCTCACTCTCAAATCCATATAATTTTTGACAAAATTAAAATGCACCAATCACAACAAGGAACCTTGGAAAACTCCACTTCTCATGTTTCTTCATTGTGACAACTATGGCCGGATCCAGACAGGCCTTTATCCCAGAAGCATCCACATTAAATAAAATGCAGATTTTCTGGGGGCCTGTCCACACCCACCCCAGAAAGAATGTGAGAACATGTGAAGCCCCCCTCCCCCCAAGTCCCGAGACGCCTTAGAAAAATAATAAAAACTTATGTGTCCTCCATTAGAGCCTCAGATAGCTCTCCTGGCACATAGAAATGATGGGCCTCCTCCTCCCCTGTTCTCCTGATACATCATTTCTACGCACCGGGAGAGCCACACAAGGCTTCTAATGGAGACAAGGTAAGTTTTTATTACTTCTCTAAGGGGTCTTGGGGCTTGGAGAGAGGGGGGTGAGCATTCCTTGGGGGTGAGTATAACTGGGCTTATTTAGCCCAGTAAACTGTGGGAATACTGTCTGAACTGCAGTATTCTGCAGTCCAGAACTGGAAATATTGGATTTATCCCGTGCCTTCCAAGAAGGCATGTAAGAAATCCATGATCAAATTAATTTGCTACAAACCAGAGTTTTCCTGTTGTAGCAAATTAATTTGGGACTGTCCAAAACATTGTTGGGACAGCCCCTCCTTTATTGCAGGAGTTCCTTCAATAAAGGTGCTGTCTAGCCGGGCCCTCTGTTTATTCCTGTGCTCTGCATACACTTTCTTATCTCATTACCATACATTTTATTCCATAGCTTCTGAGTTTGTCCAGGAGCCTCTGATATGTCTACAGGTTTTTTTTTTAAAAAAATCTCAGTACATGATGTCTGTTTTGTCACCTCTACTCTCATATATTTGACCTTTTCAACTCTTAAAAGGTTACAGTAAGAGTCAATGAGACATGCCTTACCTTTTCAAAAGTCATATTAACTCTTCTTCAGTGAGAGATGTCCTTGTGCCGTATTTTTCATAGCATAATCTCCAATAATACTTTTCATCAGATTATCTGGAGAAGAGTTAAGTTAATGGACTTTAATTTTGTGTACTTCTCTGTTGTAATTGTTCTAAATAAGTGTAACATTGTAGTCTCCCCATGCCTTCCCCCTTTACTTTGGTGAAGTACACGAACCAGTCATGGTCATAATGTATCCATTTTCATACAATGTTGCTGATATATCCATGCTCGATTTCATTTATCTTAAGACATATGACTGCTTTCAAATAAAAATCAGTATATCAAGGATAATTCTTTTCACATGGTAAATTGTGTATAACAAGCTGAAAAACTGATGAAATTTCAAAATGCTTTTGTGGGCCACCCTGAGTCCCATTGGGGAGATGGTGGCAAGATATAAATAAAGTTTTATATAAATATTGTTAACTCTATGTATCCAGGTATTCTGTATTCAACCACCCACAGTTTGTGTGTTTATCTGTCTGTCTGTCTATCTATCTATCTATCTATCTATCTATCTCCAAAGAACAAATCTCAATTTAGCCATGTTTTATAAGAGAAACCATTTTACTATGCATCCATAGATTTTAGTATCTTCAGGTGGTTCTAGAACTTAACTTCAGCAGATACAAAGGAGTTTGTTTGGCTATGAATTATTTTGCATTATCAACTTAATCAACCCCTGGTGGCGCAGAGGGTTAAACCCCTGTGCTGGCAGGACTGAAGACTGACAGGTTGCAGGTTCGAATCCAGGGAGAGGTGGATGAGCTCCCTCTATCAGCGCCAGCTTCTCATGCGGGGACATGAGAGAAGCCTCCCATAAGGATGATAAAACATCAAATCATCCGGGCATCCCCTTGCAGACGGCCAATTCTCTCACACCAGAAGCGACTTGCAGTTTCTCAGGTCGCTCCTGACACGACCAAAATCACTTTTTGGTTGCATAAATCCTCTTGAAATGGGAATTTTTTTGAGATTTTAAATGCATAACAAGTATTCATGGAAATCCTGTTGAACTGTTCCAACTAGAGTAGACCCAGTGAATCATCTATGCTACAATGCCTTGAAGGCAGAATATAGATAAGGGTGTACTTATATGCTGCCTTCATAGCCACTGTGTCACTCTAATTACAGCATCATATACAGAAATGTATAGAAATCATTGTGAGAAGTTGGAAAGAATAAAAATTGTTAGTACCCCCACCCACAATTGTATATATTGTTATAGGGCTTTATTCAGTTTTTAAAAGAAGTTACCTTGATACTTGATACTGTTGAGTACCTAGTGATACATAGAGGTTTATCAGTTCAGAATTGTCCCAGTCCCTGAGATTTCAGCACCAAAACCTGACACCTCGGGAAGGTCTTTGGTGATTATAGACGTTTACAGTTGCTGCGGACGTTAACCACAAATTCACATACTCTACCTTTAATATGAATATCATTTAACAAGTGAGGAATAGATATGTGTGTGTGTTTGTGCATACACACACATACAGACTCACACTTTTTAAGGCAGCATTGTCTTCCTGAAATTCCTCCTGTTCCTCCTGGGGATCAAATAACAGGAGCCATTCAGTGAGCTCCTTGAATCCTATGTCTCAGACACTGAAGCCATGGTATATAGGCTATGGAATATGTGACAGTATGATTGTCACAATAGTAGTATAATCTTTACTAAACTAATAATGTAACTCTCTATTCATTTGTGTGAGATTTAAACACAGTGAAACATTTAGATCAAACATGCATGCTTCTTCATGCTCAGAATGCAATTTTTCATCAGAACATTGTGAGTTTATCTTATTGCTTTCATGCCAGGTAGGAATTTTCTCCCCTTTACTTGAGGTATCTCTGCAATTCTGATGAAATTCTTTAGATGCAGAGTTGATATATGTCATCTGAAGCATCTGGTTTGACATTTCTTGAAAGCAAACCATTCTTTGGTTTATATATGCCTATGGATTTACTGCCCAAATCCCCTTGTTATGGCTGTGTTAATGTAACTAGATGGATGCCCCCCCCCCCCGTTCTCAATTAAATTACTATTTTGAAAAGACAGTCATGACACAATTTGTATAGTTACAGTGTTCTTGTTTTTATGGACCCAGGAACTGATTGTACAACCTCAGCTGCAGTTTAGCATAGGAAGAACTGAAAGAAAAGCAAAACTAGAGTTGTGGATAAATATGTAGCTACCATTGTTAACAAACAGTCATGTTTATTGTTAGCTGATCAAAATATCCCATGGTGCTTTCATTAATATGGAAACAGAGTGCAATTGGAGCATTCTGTTTCCTATTCAACAGCCGTGATCACATCCTGGGATTTGTAGTTTTAAAGAAGAGTATTTAGCGTCCTCAACTAGAGTGTTCTAGTGTCTCACAAACAAGCTCCAAGAATTCATTTGATGCAATGATGAGGGTTAAAGTGTAGTTTTTTTTCTGTACATGTTAGTTTGAAAGAGCTCCCTAGCAATGTTCCAAATTACCAAAAACATCTCTGGAATGTGAAAAAGCAATAATACCACCAGTAAAATTGTTTATGCCAAGAAGCATATGTAAGATGCTCCTAATAACCATTTAACTAAAGTCGAAGATGCTCCTTGATCAATTTTCTGGGTCCCACCACTCTAGTTTTGTTTTTCTTTTGGTTTTGAACAAAATTGGAAGAAACTGGTTTAGATTTCTTTTTCAGAGGAGAAACTGAAGAATCTTTAATACTGACAGTTATTCCAGTTTTCTCTGGGAAAACGCCACACATTTACCGACAGACTTGACTAAGGAACTTCTTAAAAGAATGTAAAGGACATTTATAACATGCTTAAAACCTACTTTGAAACTGGTGATTATGGAATATAAAATAATTGGGAACAGACTGAGATTCAGATTGCAAAAGAAAAATATGATAATATGATATTTTTCAGCCTCAATCACTCAGAATTGCTTCAAGGTTGCAAGATGTTATTGCCACTGTTTCCAGAAATAATCTCCACTGAAGAAGAAAACAATTTCTCATCTTGGCATGAAAGCTACTTTTTTGCTCATCTTCCTCCAAGATCTTCTGTAACATTTATCATAGAAAATGTGTCAATATTTATTTGCTACTGAATTTAATGTGAATTTGGAAAACAAAGCTTTTTCAGTGAATATGTTAAATGGGGGTACACACAAGAATGATCACTGATTTTTGCCTGAAGTGATATTTTGACATTCCTGTGCTAACCAAACATCTAAGGAGTTCCAAGATAAGCAAAAATAATTTGGGTGAGAGCCAATTCTTTTTTTTTTTTTGAGGGGGGGGGGGCAGTATTCTCTCACACTAATTTGCCACCAAATGTCACCCAAAGTAATAGTTAAGATGCTTTGGAAAACTGTATCTGGGTGAAACTTCTACAGGGAAGTTGATGAAAGCTTAGATTTAAAAAGGATAACAACATATCCCTCAGTGATCTCAGATATATCTAAGATTGTTGGACAGGGATTGGAAAAAAAGATTGGAGTCAGGGAGATGAAACTGTGGGGTTCCAAATTGAAAGATGATGTGGGAAAGCAATGGGACAGGCATAAGATGTATGTGACCCAAGGACATAATTTTACTCCCCAAGACTCCCTTTTAATTTTAATTTTAAAAATCTTCAAAATTCATCCATCTGGGGTGCAATTGTGCCACATTGCCCATGCTTTAGTCCTAATGGATTTTTCAAAAGTGAGTCCTAGTCTTTTCCTGTTTTGGAAAAAAGCCTCTCTGAAATGTCATAGGGAAATCACCACATAACACATTCATATTATTTCTAAGTCCCCATTCCCCATATCCAGTTTTTCCACACTGCACAAATATAACACCATAATTCTACTTTAGCTGTTTTTGCTGCATTCAGTGGAACCCAGTTTTTTCATTTGGTGAGGCACTAGAGCTCCGTGGCTGAGAAATTTAAATACCCCGCTGCCTGAATTGTAAATCTCAAAATGATACAGGATAAAGCCATGGCAGTTGAAATGGAACCAGTACTATAACTGGGTAGTGTTTTGGAAACATAACCTACTTTGTGTGTCATTTTAACATGCTAGCAAATGTTTATTATCTTGCAAAATGAAATAATGCAATTGTAGATTATCCTATCCCAAAGAGCCAGTTACACTTTAAGTAACTTGAAAATAGCTAGAAGCAATCTTGGAATTTATTTACTGCAACAAAGACTGTCCTGACATTGCAAAACCAACCAAATGTTGGCCGTTTTGAGTCTATCGCTAATACTATTTGAGTCTATTGCTATTTTCTTTCTTCTTTTTTCCGCAGTTTTGGAGGTTGTTGTTGCTGTTGTTGTTGCTGTTGTTATTATTATTAGTTTGTTTTCTCAACCATTTCTCCCCAGAATAATTAAAACACATAAACATTGTAAAAATTAGACAAATACGCATATTTAGATGCATTTCTAGAAAAAATAAATATAAGATACATATTATAATAGACCGAACAGAGATTAAACACAGGACACAAGTTTAAAATGTATGCTTGAAACTGGCTGGGTAGGCCTGCCAGAAGAGATAGGTCTTTAGAATTTTTATTCTATTCCAACCACTCATTAAAAGCTCATTTAGCTGTTTGAGCTCTTCCAGCAGGTTTTTCCACAGTTATGGGGTGGCCATTGGAAAGGTCATCTGGGTTACAGCTGTAAGTTGAGTTCTGGCAGGCTCCTAGAAGACCCCCAGAGGACCTAAGTGTTAGGGTTAGATTGTACGGGAGAAAGCAATCCTATAGAATGCTTAAATTAAAGTAAAAGGGTGCTTCTTTATAATAGTTTTGGTTCAAACTTCAGATGAGCTATGTCCTTGGTCCTATCTAGAGTTCCTAGTTTTTGTCTTTATAATAACCAGTTTCCAAAATCAGAAAAGGCTAAGTGTGCTGCAAGTGATTTTATGCTACTGTTGCTAATGTGCAACTTCAAATTGTTTTTGACTTATGGTGACCCTAAAGCAAAGATGTCTTTTTCTTGGCAAGATTTATTCCGAAGCGGGTTGCCTTTTATGGCATAATAAGAGTGCTGTTGACCAATGTGGCTTCCCATAGGCAAATATTTGTTCAATGAGTAAACATACTAGATTGATGTTTATCTTGTATTAGTTTATGTTAATTTACCAGCATGGCTCTTCATATTCATATGTTCTTAACAAATGTCCCTCTATTTGCTGTTTTTTGGGCTATATGGCCATGTTCAAGTAGCATTCTCTCCTGACATTTCACCCACATCTATGGCAGGCATCCTCAGGGGTTGTGAGGTCTGTTGGGAACTAGGGAAATTGGGTTTATATATCTATGGAATGTCCAGGGTGGGAGAAAGAACTCTTGTCTATTGGAGGTAGGTGTGAATGTTTCAATTGGCCACCTTGATTAGCATTTAATGGACTAGCAGTTTTCAAGGTATGATTTCTTATTGCCTGGGAGCAGTAGCTGTCCATGATTGTTTCTTGTCTGGAGCTCCCCTTTCTTTATTTACTGTTATGATTTTAGAGTTTTTTAATACTGGTAGCCAGATTTTGTTCATGTTCATGGTTTCCTTCTTTCTGTTGACATTGTCCACATGCTTGTGGATTTCAGTGGCTTCTCTCTAGTCTGGCGTAATAGTTGTTAGAGTGGTCCAGCATTTCTGTGTTCTCAAATAATATGCTATGTCCAGGTTGGTTCATCAGGTGCTCTGCTATGGCTGACTTCTATGGTTGAAGAAGTCTGCAGTGCCTTTCATGTTTCTTGATTCATGTTTAGATGCTGTGTTTGGAGGTCCTTCTGAAGAGTTGTCCACAGCTTCATGGTATAAGGTAGACTCCTGCAGAAGTGAGAGGATCCCTCTTGTCCTTTGCTGAACATAGCATTTGTTGGATGTTCTTAGTTGGTCTGTAGATAGTTTTCCCTTGGTTTTTTTTATTAAAAAAACAACTTAAATGAAAGCATCCTTTTGAATGCTGCGGCAGTGCCGGGAGAGGGATGCGCTCCAGCTTGGGCTCTCTCCCACTGCCTGGAGGTCCAGGTGCTGTGGAGCCGATGAAGCAGCTCGGTACATCCCTCTGCCTCAGTTGGGAGCAAGGCCACGGTGCAAAGTCCTGCTGACCGCCGCTGTGTGACCAGGTCTGGGAGGGCCCTCTATTGCCCTCCCGGATGATGCTCATAGCATGAACGCCTGGACCTGCTCACACTGTGGCGGTTTGCAGGCCTTCGCACCATGGCCTAGTTCCTGAGGGAGGCAGAGACATGAAAAGGAAACACGGAGGAGGGGAGGGGGAGTAGCGGAGGGCCATTCGCTCACCCAATGCTTTGCTTTTTGTGCCCCTATTGGCACTTTTCTGGCCCCACAGCCCGCAGGGAAGGAAAGGGAGGCAGCCTGCAGGGAGCATGGGGAGGTGGCAGCGGGCCATTCATTCCCTCCCCCGCTGCCTTTTTTTGCACTACCTTTGGTGTTCCATCAGCCCTGTGGGCCAGTGGGGAGGGCAGGAGGTGGAGGCGAGCCCTTTGCTCCCCCCCCCCGCCTCCCCACTGGCTGTGGGGCCGATGGAACACTGAAAGCAGCACAAAAAGGCAGTGGGCCCTTTGCTCCCTCATCCTCTGCCTTTTTTGTGCTGCTTCCAGTGTTCCATCAGCCCTGCAGCCAGCGGGGAGGTGGGGGGGGGGGGAGAGCAAAGGTCTCACCTCCACCTCCCACCCTTCCCACCGGCCACAGGGCCGTTGGAGCACCAAAAGTGGTGCAAAAAAAGGCAGCGGGGAAGGGAATGAATGGCCCGCTGCCACCTCCCCCTCCCTTACATTCCCTGCAGGCTGCAGGGCCAGCAAAGCGTCAAAAGCATTGCAAACAGAAATGCACGGGGGCGAGTGAAGGGCCTTCTGCCACTCCCCCACATCATCCATGCAAGCCATGGGGCCATAGAGTGCAGGTGGCAGAGGGCCCTTTGCTTGACCCCCCACACATTCTAGTAATCAAAAGTACTTCAACTTTAAAGTAAGTTCTTCACACCACTATATACTGTTAAGTATAACAGATTATGGGATTTGCAGTACCTTCAATCACATCATCTGTTGTCCATACTTCCTCAAAACCCTCCAGTATTTTCTGTTGGTCATGGGAGTTCTGTGTATCACGTTTGGCACAATTCCATTGTTGGTAGAGTTCAGAATGCTCTTTGATTGTAGGTGAACTATAAATCACAGCAACTACAACTCCCAAATGTCAAGGCCTATTTTCCTAAAACCCCAACAGTGTTCAAATGTGGGTATATTGAGTATTTGTGCCTAGTTTGGTTCAAATCCATAGTTGTTTGGGTTCATAGTGCTCTCCAGATGTAGGTGAATTACATCTCTAAATCACTGTCAATTCCTTCTAACCCCTCCAATATTTTCTGTTGGTCATGGGAGTTCTGTGTATCAAGTTTGGCACAATTCAATCATTGGTGGAGTTCAGAATGCTCTTTGATTGTAGGTGAACTATAAATCACAGCAACTACAACTCCCAAATAAGAAAAATCAACCACCCCCACCCCCGCAACTCCACCAGTGTTCAAATTTGGGTATATTGAGTATTTGTACCAAGTTTGATCCAGATCCATGGTTGTTTCGGTTCAGAGTGCTCTTCGGATGTAGGTGAACTACATCTCCCCTAAATCACTATCAATTCCTCCGAAATCCATCCAGTATTTTTTTGTTGGTCATAGCAGTTCTCTGTGTCAAATTTGGTCCAGATCTGTCATTCGTGGGGGTCTTGGCTGTGGAAGTCAGAGCTGCATCAGTTGAAGGTACTGCAAATCCCATAATCCATTCTCCATACTCCCCCAAACATACCGTTTTTGTGATTAATCACTTTTTTTGTCGTGTCAGGAGTGACTTGAGAAACTGCAAGTTGCTTCTGGTGTGAGAGAATTGGCCATCTGCCAGGACGTTGCCCAGGGGATGCCTGTATGTTTAGATGCTTTATCATCCTTGTGGGAGGCTTCTCTCATGTCCCTGCACGAGGAGCTGGAGCTGACAGAGGGAGCTCATCCATGCTCTCCTCGGATTCGAACCTGCAACCTGTCGGTCTTCAGTCCTGCTGGCACAGGGGTTTAACCCACTGCGCCACCGGGTTAATTATGTTCAATTTATGACAATGAAAATACACACTGCATATCAGATTTTTACATTAAGATTCATAACAGTAGCAGAATTACAGTTATGAAATACCAACAAAAAGAATTTTATGGTTGGGGGTCACCACAACATGCTGAACTGTATTAAGGGGTCACGGCATTAGAAAGGTTGAGAACCTTAAAGGCTAACAGAATGTAGGGTGAGAGCTATCCAATGTACTGTAGTAAGGCCTAGATCAGGGAAGAAATATAAATTTTAGATATTGACTCTTAACAGAGTTAAGCTAGCAAGCTATTGTTTGAAAAAAAAAATCAAAATTGCCATGTGTGAGCATTTGGGTTATTTATTTTTAAAAGCCAATATGATTTTAAGATTATTTAGCCTATTTTCCATCTCTCAAACATGGGAACTAGATTAGCCAATTGTCAGGAAATTTCCAACACCTTTAGTCACTTTATAGCTGAATAATCTACCATACATTGTGCACACATCTGTTTTTATACATATTTATCATAGCTGACAGATTGTTGAGAAGATAGCAATTGAAACTCATGCAGATTAAGATGAATTAATCTAGAAATGGTCAGCACAGGTCAGTGCAATCAAGTAAGAATATGCATAGGCTAAAGAAATGTTTGAATGCTTTCAAATTGCAAAGTAGGAAAAGTTGGATGTACTCCAAAATGAAGAGAATTAATGTTTTAGAAATAAGAATAAATAATACACGGCAAAATACATTGCTATGGTGTCTGAAGTTATTATACAAGATGAAGGCAGTCCTCCAGATGGAACATGCATGAAGAAGAATAAGTTATACACTACTTTAATGGCAACAGTTCTGCTCTTTTCCATAGATCTTCGCGTTAAACAAAAACTGGTGTTGGAGGAAGTTTAATGCATATAGAATGTGATCACAAAGAGCTTTCACGCAGATGAATTCTTGAGGATTGACATGAAAAGGTGATGGGAAGTACCACACATTTAGAAACAAAAAGACCGAATCTCACCTTTGTTTTTTGGATCAAGGCACTTAATCCCATCTATCTATCCTTTTTTATTAATCTTTTCAGATTATTAGTAATATATATTTTACTTGAATCGTTTAAAGGATTTTCATATTTGGTGCACTAAACTTGGCCATCCATGGAACTACTAACTAGAACTTGGAAATTCATAAGGAAAACAGGATGACTTATTGGTGAATGATCTACAATGCAGATGCAGTACTGCATTATCACATTTCTTTGCAGTTTTCCCTGTTTTGCCATTTTTTTCAGTGTTCTTCTATACATACATTTAGAGAGAGTGATTAAATAACATATTATTCTTTTTAATATCAAGTTCTCCCCCCCCCCCAAACACAATCTTTATATTGTCACCTTTCATTCTGAATCCATTTTACAGTGATGTTTCTGGTTTTGATAGCAATCTTCTTCCGATTTCTGATCCATGAAGCTAGATTGTTCTTTCTGTTCAAATTTCATATTCTGATTTTATTCTAAAATAGGACCTCAGAGCAGGTTACAGTCACAGAAATGGTTGGAATAGGGATACTGACAGGATATTTGATCTTCCATCTCTTTGCTTGCTTGCCTTCTGGTCTGCCTTTTGAAACAATATCCTCTGTTGTGTATGCTGCTTCGAATTCTAATGCCTAATAGATTTTGAAATACATCACAGATAAAATCTTTAGATGGTTTACAAGCATAGCCCTCAATTGAAATTAGAAATATACATCACATGGAGAATTCAATGCCACTGTTGTTTTAAATGGACTACAATCTGTGCCACCCCTATCATGAAGTGTCCTTGGCAAGATTTATTCAAAGGAGGTTTTCCACTTTCTTTTTCGAGACTGAGAGTGTATGATTTACCTAATGTCACCTAGTGCATTTCCGTGGCTAAACTGGAATTCAAGCCCTGAGCTCCAGAGTCCTAATCCAGCACGTGAACTACTGGCTCTCATAATTAGTATGGATACATAAACTACCCAAAGTTGGCAGAAGAACATAGCCTTACAGAACAAATGTGTGTGTTTATGTGCTAGGTGCCCAGCGTGTTAGCAACTGTATAAAAAGTGATGTAAGGGAAACTAATAGCCTGCACAAACGAAACAGTAGATGAATATTGGATATTGTTCCCTCAGTAATTTTTGTGAAGATTAGGGTGTATAGTAACCATGGCAGTTATCCAGGAGGTCACCCTGTTGCTTTTCTGTTTGTTAGAAAACAATAAAGTTTCATTGCTGTTATTATTATTTTTTTGAAAGAAAGAATACAGCAAGAATTATTGCAAAGGTGTCCCCTCATTATCCAAATTATGGTGCTTATATAAGCTCTATGGGCCCAACAAATTGTGTCCAAATTATGTTCAGGATTAATAGCTAAAACTGATTTCTACCAACCAATAATATAAAGCAAAAGTACTTCTAAAATATGTACCTTGCCTATAGATTACTTTATTCACAAGGAATTATTTGGAGGGACTTTATTCTCAAGGAGTTGGAGAAGGTTAGATTTGGAGAGTTTCTTCATATAAAGATGCAGGATGAATCTCTTACTGGAATGTAGGATAGAGACTTGTAGGCCTACTTTGCATGTTGGAGACCAAAGAGAGAGAGAAGTGAATGGAACAGCAGCAAGGAGAAATGTTGAAAATGGTATGAGTACCCTTCAGACATCAGTCCACTTATCAGATCTTTAGTGTTCTTAGGGCAGAAAAGGGAGGAAACCCTTGTGGAAGCCATTTAGAACTAGATAATTGAGTCTCTTTGGAAGCTGTGGTGCCCATCTCATTCTCATATACAGAGTCCAGTTTGAGCAATGACTAGAGACATTGAATGGTGTTTGATCTTTGATTATGAAAGCTTGTATGATTCTGAGTTAATAACAAAACTTAATGAACATGTAACAGAAAATAGATAGGATGAACTCTACTTCCAAATGAGTATAATATGAACTTAATAGTTTATAAAGTCATAATATATGCCTGTTGGAACTAATGATGGAGAGGACTTTGGGGGAGAACCCATAGCTGCATTCAGAATGCATGCCAAAACACACCATAGCTGACTACATAACAGAATTGATAAACCTCAAGATCTAAAGAGCATTAAGTTTAAACCTTTAATATGCATAAGACACCACTTTTGAGAAGATATTATGTGTAGCACAGTGCCATACAACCTGTGGTCAGGTACATATTGATGATGTTGTATAAAAGGGCTCCCTGACCCTTTTTAATACTTTCCAGCTGTTCTTCTGCTATTTCTGTCTAAAGTCAAATTCTTTTTTAATAACCAGCTGTGCTTTCCTCAGAGATAAGAGTAAGCAACATGTTTGCTCAGTTAAATATATGCACATTTTAAAATGGTCACTGACTGGTTTTTAAAGATGAAGATTAAAAAAAGAACAACACAGAAGGAGCAGGAAATAAAACCATTTTATGGTAACAGTTTATATGGAATAACCCAGATTTGCCTAGGCAGTAATGGTTTTACAGGAATTTGTATATATGGGCTCTTAAATATTTTGTTCCAATCAGAGAGGTGCAATCTTCTTGCCATCCTCTTATAGCTGCAAGCCTAACACTCACTGTGTCTGATTATTTCTTGAGTTAGCAACAGTGAAAAGAAATTAAGGAATGTAAACATGATATGTGTAAGGCCTGAAACCTAGACTTGAATCTTGCTGGCAGAGACCCATTGAAGAAATTGCTGAATTGTCAGCGTTTATATAATTTTTGTATCAATCCATTGGGGCTATTTTATTTGAAGTTAGTAATAGCATATAGGCCCTGGTAATTATTGGAGCTTGTCTCTGTTTTAGAGAAAGTGAAACAAGAAACAATAAAAAACAGTGCTATATATTTTGGGATACTGTTTTACTGAAGGGCAATCTGTGGTTTTTTTCCAACAGGGAGGAAAATGTGCTGCATCTAAAATGGCATCATGCTGTCTCCCTCAAATAGAATTTGAAAGCTTCAAAAACTACAGATCTCTTGGTAAGTGTTTTATTATCTTGGCCATAATTCTATCTTATAAATTCAGGCTGGAAGAGACAATGAAGATATACGATCAGACTCTTGTCTCTTCAAATTTTGAGAGAAGTCAGCTGTGTATGGAGGGGGAGTTGTCATGGAGTAGGGGAAGGACGATTTCTGGTAAACATTCATACAATAACCATAACTATCTCTACTACTGAGAGATACATTCTCTTTGGTTGTTGCTGATGTGTGTCTTTTCATTGTTTTTGACTTGTGCCAACTTATAGGTTTTTTCTCCAAGTATTTGCCATGGCCTTTGTCTGAGACTGAAAATGTGACTTGTCCAAGTTTATGTAGTGGGTTTCTGTTGCTGAGCAGGGATTTGTCCCATTATATCATGCTGGCTCTCATATACCAGTGAAGCATATAGTATTCTATTTTTGACTTATTATATCATGGATTCTGTGCATTTGATACTTTGCTGATATTTTGAAGACACATTTTAAAAGCCTATAATATCTCATTGAAACAAGCTTAATGGTATGGAAGCAATATAGTAATTGTAAGCATTAATGTTACCTCATTTGGATCTCAAAATCCTGCTTGTGTTTCTCCTTTCTGAATTGTTTTTTTTATAAAATATGGACATTGTTGACAAATCGTTCTCCCCCTTTTCTTCTTATCTCTTCAAATTATTTTCTTTGACAGTTCTGATTTTATTGATTTTAAGAGAACTGCATACTACTTCTGGTCTTCCATAAAAGAGCAAAAATTGAGCAGTCCTGATACTTAAGTTCAAACCAGCCAAAGATATTGACCACAAGAACATTAGGTATTTTTTTTGATGTGGTTGTTTTGGATAAAGCTTTTTTATTTTGATAGCCTTGTATGTTGATGGCACAGATAAGACTGATCTGTTCTGAGACACTGTGGCTTTTATCGCTAGTGACAGGGTTTCCATTAATAGATGCAGTGGCTCAGAGCCTGTGAGCATGAAATGAACTGATCTAAGTAGAAAAGAGAGTGATGCAAGCTCAATGGTGTGTTTAAAATTTTACACTGGGTCAGTGGGGCCAGGATTTAACTGTGAGCTCAAGCAAGCAAGCAAAAAATCAGCATAAATATATGAGGGAGACAGATTCCTTTAGGGCAAATTACAGCTTTGATATGAATGTTACTGTTTAGATATAGCTTTAAACCATTTTGTTGGGTTAAGGTTGATTGTAAGAACTGAGTGGAGGCTTGCTTGATTAGTGTTCTTTTGTGTGTTGCCTCAAGCCTTATATGGGAGCATATAGTCTTAGAAAGGTGAGTCATCTCTTGAGTAGAATTGTTTTGTATGTGTAAGGAGTGATTTGAGAAACTGTAATTTGCTTCTGGTGTGAGAGAATTGGCTGTCTGTGAGGACATTACCCAGGGGACACTCAGATGTTTGATGTTTTACCATCCTGTGGGAGGCTTTTCTCATGTCCCTACATGGGGAGCCAGAGCTGATAGATGGAGTTAATTTGAATTCTTCCTGGATTCGAACCTCCAGCCTGTTGGTCATCAGGTCTACTGGTACAAGAGTTTAACCCAATTCACCACCGGGGGGCTCCTGAGTAGAAATGAACCAGAGACTTGGGTGGGAGAGGAGTTAACAGCCACTGGTTCTCTGTTTAGCTGCATTTCCAGGCCCTGGAGTTCTGTGAACAGGAACTTGGCAAGCAGGCAAAGTCAACAGGGGTGTTTTATATGGATTTGGTGGGAGAGAAAGCATAAGGTGAACTTGTGTTTGTTGGATTAAGCCTGTCCAGCCCAGGAAAATCATTGGGATAATATTATGGGTTAAGGCTACTGGGTCTTTTGCAGTAAGGCTGTTTGTAGAAGCTGAGAGGTGGTTTTCTGGCTTGCTTGCATGCTTGATAGGGTTCTATTGTGCTTTGATGGACTTGCGTCTGTTGGGTTGAGGTTGATTGTTTGTGTGAGCAGAATTTATCTGTAGTTGTGTGCCTTTCTAACAAGCAAGGCCAACAGATGTGTTTTATGTGGATATTTAGTGGGGTGGTTTTGAAAGGGAGGCCTGGAGTTCTGTTTCAAAGCCTGTGTAAGATAACTTAGTATGGATGGAGATGTAGCTACTGCTGTCACCTGCAACATTTGTGATATGTTTGTGTTCATAGCTTTATTTGCAATCAGTACAAGTTGGTTGTTTTATTAGTCCAGCAACCTAAGGCCCATGTGTCTACTTCTAATCTTCAATATATTAAGGAGGATGAGGTTTTCTTGGACAGAGTACACTGTACACTGTCATGGAAAAGGTGCATACAAAAGGTGTCTCTGAGGAGAAGGTCAGTTCTCAAACACAGATGGGAGGCATTTGAGCAAATGGAGCACATGAATGTAGGAGGACCAGGGATAATTCTGTGAGTTTGAAGCTGCAAAATTGGTTCAAAGCTCTCTCATTCATCACCAGTGATGAAGAACAGGAACAAGAGCAAAAGTGTCAGTTCTCAGAGAATATGCAGGTGACCTTGGAAGATTTAGCACATTGAATGGCCCCTGTTAATCCTCAGAGCAAATGCATAGTGGTGATTGGGGCCTACTGTCTGACGGAAAGAGAAACAGTGGTTTGTGGACTAGAAATGATGTATTTTCTTTTCTGGTATGATGTTTCCCTGGAGAAGAATCTGTGATGTTGACAATTACCCTTTCCTTTTTGGTCCATGTAGCACCCAAAGGCAATGCAAGCCATCACTTCCAGGATTTCATAAGGAGTTACAAGGTTCTAGGTATAAATCCGAATTACCTTGATGCACAGGTTGTTATGGTGTCTTCCATCCCATTTGAAGGGCATGGTCCAGGAAGAGAGTGAAAAATTGTAGATGTGAATAACTTTACTAATTCTGTAAGTAAGAGGATAGTTGGGAAATACCTGGATATCCAGATGAACTACATCCAGTGGTATTAAAACAACTGGCAGGAGTAATCTCAGAATTGCTGACAATAATACTTAATAATTATTGAAGAACAGGAGAAGTTCCAGCACACTGGAGAAAGACAAATACCCCCATCTTCACAAAAAAAGAAAAGAAAGAAAGACCACTCATACAATTACTGCCCAGCCAACCTGACATCAATAGCAGGCAATATTCTAGAGCAGATTATTAAGATAACTGTCTTTAAGCATTTTAGAAAGAAATTCAATGAACACTAAAAATCAGTAGGGATCCCTTAAAATTAAGCCCATATTAATTATTTATTCCTTTTTTATAGGTATGTGTTTTCTCTCAAATGCCACTTTGTAATTATTTTATTGATGTAACATGGGATAAAATAAGCTTTTATGATACGGTTATAAGTTTGTTACATGAAGTGAATCCTTGATTTCACTATTGCCTTACAAAATGTTCCATGGTATTATTGCAAACTAGGTAAAATTAAAATGTGAACTAAACAATGATACTATTTGGTGGATTTGTAACTGGTTGGTTAACAAAAGCCAAAAAGTCCCTTCTCATCATGGAGAGGGAGCCCCCAGTGGTGCAATGGGTTAAACCCTTGTGCCGGCAGGAGTGCCGACCTGAAGGTTGCCAGTTTGAATTTGGGGAGAGCACAGATGAGTTCCCTCTGTCAGCTCCATCTCCCCATGTGGGGACATGAGAGAATTTATTTTATTTATTTTATTTACAGTATTTGTATACCGCTTTTCTCATCCTGAGGGGGAGAAGCCTCCCCCAAGGATGGTAAAACATTTTTTAAAATGCGGGCGTCCCCTGGGAAATGTCCTTGCAGATGGCTCATTCTCCCATACCAGAAGCAACTTGCAGTTGCTCCGCACACACGAAAAAAAATCATGGAGAGAAGTCACATGGTTCTGTTTTCAGCTGAGTGCTATTTTAAGACTTCTTCTGCACAAGATGAATTCCTAGGTTATTTATTCAAAGGTTATTGGTTGCATCCAACAAACAGGACTAGATCTAAATGTCCATGCAACAGCAGACAGCAGTTTTAAGGTTTTAAATGGTGGAAAATTGAGAAAGTATAGAAAAATGAGACTGATAGAATTGGATAACTATGGAGTGACTTTAGTATAAAGTCAGTTCTTTTCTACATTTCCCTCTTTCCTTTTTGCTAACACTTTGTCTGAACCCAACTGAAATCCCAACGAGAGTAGAATCATTGAATTACTGGGTCAACACCAATGTAAGTATCATTAATTTAACTCAGTATACTCTGTTTGGGACTAAGTGGAATTTACCCCCCTTGAAGCTTGCTCACAATTTGTGCATTTTTATGGGTCTAATGAAGGTATTGCCTAACCATACAATTTCATAAGATGATCAAATTTACTGTAGCAGCCATCTGTTCGGAATCCATGAGGAGTATGCGGATATTATGGAATGTAACCTTCATGTTTTAATCCAATCAGTGAAATTATTACAAATAATTTTCAACTGATTAAAGAATAGGACTTTCCAAGCTCCATTTCTCCCACCCACAGTATGACATTAAATATGTGCAACAACTCATTTATCTTCTCTGAGGGTGGTGCTAGTTGGTAGGATAACAATTCAGAGTTACTCAGTTTATTTAGAAAGTTCATAAACATTGATTTGTTACATCATGTATGACAAATTGTTCTTTGATCTCTAAGCTCTGAATGCTGCTAGAACAAAATGGTGCAATAAAAGGATTTTAACTGATGAGACATAACTACATCAGTATATTTTCATGCCAAATGTAAGCAATCCACCTCAATTATGTTAATTTGTGCCCTAAAAGAAAATGATACAGCTGTTCAGTGAATCGCAAAGGTAAAGATACTATCTTTTTCAGCAGAAAAGATTCCATAATATTCTTGCCAGAAGGCAGTCAAAATGTTGTATGTACATTTTTTTAAACAGAGCATATAATTCACAAGTTCTCTGTGCTCAGAAGGTTGTACATATTTATGGTCTCCCGCTGAGTGACAGTTTCTCTTGAATCATCTTTGCCTTACTAGCTCATATCATTTACTATACAGCAGTGGTGGTGAACCTATGGCACATGTGCAGAAGGGGCACACAGCTCTCTCTCTCCTGTTATGTGTGCCATTGCCTATCCCCACCCACCATCCCACCTTCACTCGCTCGACTGCCCACTCTAATGATAAACAAGTACAATCAATCTATAAAACTATACTATTAATCCATAGCGATATTCAATTGTGTGGTAGTGAACATGTGCCTTGTTCATCTCTGGCAGTGAAGGAATAATCAGAAACCTGGATACTATAGCTTCTTTGGATACCCCGACTTTCTGATTGATCCTATAGCAAGTCATAAAGATGTCTCTTCACTATCTGAAACAACATGAATGGTGATGTGTAGATTTTTATGACTGAACAATATGGTCTTTTTTTATATTGTTCATTACAATATTGGCATTCATTGTTATGCATAAAAATGCATTATGCATGTCCTTACTTAAGTTACACAGGGAAATAAGGAGGATAAAGTAAAGGAAAACAGTCATATCTAAAATCACATTTGAGTTAGTGTAATGTAGTGGATCTGAGCATTGGATTACAACAGTAGAGACCATGGTTTGGGTCCCTGCTTCGTCATGAAAAGCTATTGGATGACCTTGAGGAAGTCACAACCTCCGTGGACCATTCCACACAACCATATAATCCAGAACACCAAGGCAGAAATTCCCACAGTAGCTGCTTTGAACTGGGTTATCTGAGTCCACACGTTGCCATATATTCCAGTTCGAACCAGATAATGTGGGATTTTATTCAGCTATGTGGAAGGGGCCCTAGTCTCAGGGGAGAATGACAAAGGCAAGTCTTGCCAAGTGATTCTAACCATGGAAGCCTTCGACAATAACAACAACAAAATCATATTAAACTCATTTGTCTACTACTACTACTACTACTACTACTACTACTACTACTACTACTATATTTCTTACCTGCCCCTCCCTGTGGCTTGAGGTGGATTACAGGATAGCTAAAAACACATAATAATCATAAAAATTATAAAACCCTCCCCATTAAAACATATTTCTACAAATACATATAAAGTATTAAAATGCACTGAACAAAGATTAAAATATATTGAACACAAGATGCGAGTTTAAAATTCATGATTAAAACTGGCTGGGTAGGCCTGCCAGAAGAGATCGGTCCTCAGATGTGTTTTAAATTCTGACAACTCATTTAGCTGTCAGATCTCTTCTAGCAGGTTGTCCAGTATACCCATAATGATGGGCTGTATTATGGGATGAATTCTGAAAGACTTAGTGGTTAAGGATGATTCTCAACAAACTTTGTGTGATACTATAGGACATTTGACAGGCATACAGACCAAAAATAGTCTTGGGTGGGATCCTAAAGCAATGCATGATGGTGACTGTAGGCACCTGGGCAACCCTAGGAAACAATCTATCAGTCAGCTGAAACAGTCATCGCTAGAGTTGAAAATAGGATTATCTGTTCTACATCGTCCTGGCTGCCCTGCGCTCCTGAGCTCCAGGCATGCATATTTTGTCCTATTCCCTTAAAAAGACAGCCCAGGATCCTTGTTGTCAGTCTACATTTACTTCCATGGGGGAAAAACACACACACACTGGAGATGGGGGTAAATTGCATATTAACTGATTTTTTTAAAATGAATATCTAACCTATGGTTTGGAAGACTTTTAATGTTTGTGGTTACATCTTTCAGTAAACTGTCCCTGGCAATAAATTGTCAGCTGCAAAGTCTCTCTTCTTCCTTTCTGAAGTCGGTAACCATAAATGTGCACAACATACGCATATTAAATATAAATATGTTTAACCTCATTTCAAAAATGCATAAGTTGGGAAAATTACATATCAAAACATGTACAGATGGATATGTGGAGAAAACATATAGTTCTGTGGTTCCATGTGGGCTGATCCTGGCAGCATTGGACCAGACTTAGCTAGATTTGACTTAGGGCTCTTCCACACAGCTCTATATCCTAGAATACCAAGGCAGAAAATCCCACATTATCTGAGTGTGGACTCAAATAACTCAGTTCAAAGCAGATATTGTGCGATTTTCTGCCTTGATGTCCTGGAATATAGGGTTGTGTGGAAGGGTCCCTAATCCATGATGAAAGCAACCTTCCCATCTTTGCTACCTGAAATGCAGCACATTCATCCAACAAAATATTGTTGCTCCCTCCCCCCATTGATGGGGATCACTTTGGAAAAAAAGTAAACATTTTTGTCTTGCAAAGTTTAATGGAGTTAAATTATGTGTTGTATGTTGGTGTGTGCTAGCAAGGCTGAACATAGGAATTATTCTTATATGTTGATGAAGGAAAAGGTAGACATGTTTGTACAAGAAGGGCAATACATCTGGACCCAGGGCCATATTATTTTCCAAATGCACTCTGACAGATTGATTAAATATATTGAGATGTCTGTTTATACTTACTTTCTGTGTCACCAATTTCCTTTGATTGTGCCATAAAAGAGTATTGCTTTAGCATTTAAAGGATGGTAATTTAAGGAAAAGCAATCAGCACAATCAGTCTTTATTGCACATATCTCTGTGGTTCTATTGCTTTTCCGTAGCTCATTTGCATTCTGAATGAATGATGCTTGACAGCATTGTTTCTGTCTTGTTTCAGACAGAAAGGGTGTTTTAGTCAGATGTGTCTGCCACATACCTGCCCATTGGGGAAACTGAGTTACATTCTATTAGCATTTGTGTCTTTGTGGAATCTGTGTTGGTGTGATAAGGAAGGACCAGAGAGAGTCCTAATTTCCCAGGCTTATTGAGCATTAGTTATTATCTTTAATTTGAACCTTTGTCACAATCTCGTCATAATTTCAAACTAGGATAATTGCTATACACTTGGTTCTGAGCACCTTTATGGTGGTGTAGTAGTAATTTTGATTGATTAGCCCTTAGGCCATATCACAATAAGAAACAGAACAACAAGGCCTGATAAGACCCGATCACACTCCACGTATTAAGTTAAAATAAGACACAAGACAGTAAATAAATATGATGAGACATGATAAAACTGATAAACTGATCAAGCTGAGTATTTACATCATATTTCCTTATCACCCCTACAATTTACCCCAATCAGCCCTATATATGTGATTCTCAGACGTATTGTTTTGCTTAAGTACAGAGCTGTTTTATATGTTATTTTTGGGTCTTGGCCACACATAAAATATGTTGTTCTGATGTGAGATTCCCAATATATTGTCCGTTTGATATATTGACCAAGGTGGAAGTCTCTCACCTTTTGATACAATTTACAATCAAATAATATGTGTGCTATATCCTCCATTTCAAGTACCCCGCAGATACAACTCCGTTCATTATAAGGGATGCTGTTAAATCTCCCGTATCTGACCATTGTCTCGAGCTGATCAAATCTGGCTCAAGTGAATACCTCCCTGAGATGTTTTGGTATTTGCATTTTTAGGTAGTTAGTAGTTTGAAAGGTACATTTATATTCACTCAGCTATTTTAGGTTAGCAGTCTTACTGAGGGTGGCTATATCTTTTTGTGCTTCTACATCCAAAATTCTTTGTATAGCACCCTTTCTTACTTGGACATTTAAGGCACAGGAGACAGGAAGCCCACAACTTCTTATATAATTTGTCACTTGTGTAATCCAAGAGGTCGGTAGTTGGGATTTTATCTGTTCTAGTAGGCACCATTTCGGGAGTCTATCAGGCTCCATTACATTGATTTTAAACCAGTAATTGTATGCTCTAAGTTTAGACTGTGCATGGATTGTGTAAATTTCCAGTTCTGTTCTCACTGCAGCAGCGGAGGTTCTTTTATCTACTCCCAGTATGCTTCTCAAGTACTGGGGTTGTGCTTGTTCTATTACTGAGATGGAATTTAAACCCCATATTTCTGCTGCATATAAAAGCATAGGTGTAACCTTAGCTTTATACACGTTAATTATTGGGATTAGAGTACCTGGGTAGCTATGTGTTTTTAGCTTAAGTATTAGATTCAGGCTAGCCTTTGCTCTGAGAACACTCCTTTCACTCCAAGAACCAGTCTCAGAGAAAGTTACTCCAAGGTAAGGGAAGGTGTTTACTTGTTCTATTACCTCACCATCTAATTGCTATCTGTGTCTCTGCTGTCTTTTTCCAAATACAATTATTTTTTATTTCATCTTGTTGATAATTAGATAATTATTCTGGCAATAGGAGCTGAGTCTTCTTAACAACCTACGAAGTCCAACTTGCGAGTGTGATAGTAATATCATATCATCAGCATACAGCAGAGTGTTACAATATGTGTTTAGGACTTTAGGCATATGAGCTACAGGGTCCTTCATTACTCCAGGAAGGTTATTGATATAGAGATTAAATAATATTGGTGCTAAAATACACCCTTGTCTTACCCCTTTGTATGTGTTAATCATGCTCGTCATAGCTCCATTTACCCCAAACCGTACTCTCAAGCAGGTGTTTGTGTATAGGGCTTTTATCAGTAGCAACAGCCTAGGTTCAATTTTGAGATTGCACAACTTATTCCATAATGCTTCTCTGTTCACGGTATCAAATGCTGCAGAGAAGTCAATAAAGGCAGCATACAAGTGTCTTCCCTTACAGGCATATTTGGCAATCAAATGATTCAGTATAAAACGGTTATTGATGGTAGATCTGTTTTGTCTAAAACCTGCTTGTTCTTCCACAAGGATACCTTTTTCGTTTACCCAGCTTTCAGTTCTGCTCAGTAAGAGCCTAGCATAAATTTTGGCAACAATATCTATTAAACTAATGGGCCTATAATAACTGGGATTCTTTTTATTCCCTTTTTTATATATGGGAACCACTATTGCCAACTTCCATCCAACTGGAATCTGGCAAGTATTGTTTATATGTGTAAACAGGCCTGCCAAAAGAGGAGCCCACCAATCAGGATCTTTTTTAAATAATTCGGCTGGTAAGAAATCTTCCCCAGGTGATTTGTCACTCTTTAATCTTTGAATTATACACTTTTATCTCCTTTTCTGAAACTGATGGCCAAGGGGGTGGTGCTTCCATGCATAATGGATCTCTGGTTAAGTGCTGTTTCTCTACTGGTTCTGTTAAAGCAAATAAACCTTGATAGTAATTCTCCCAATCCTTGGCTGCAATTGGGATGTCATGAGAAAATCTCTGTTCCTTTAATATTCCTGTTACAGAATGCCAAAATATAGCTGAATTATGGCTCTTTGCTGCTAATTCAAGTCCAGACCAAGTAGTAGTGGCATATTTTTTTTCTTTAATTTTATATATTTTTTAAATATTTCTGTCTAAGGGTCAACATCTTGGTTTGTATCAGGGCAGAGGGGCATTTCTGGGCAAGTCTCATGGCTGGCTTCAGTTTCTTTCTTAACTGCCAGCACTCAGTGCCAAACCAGGGTGATCTGCCTGTCTGATGATTTTTTATGGAAAGTTTAGTTAAATGTTTCTTTATCATGTGGCACAGGTTTGTAAATGCATTGGAAACTAGTGGCCAGTCAGTTGTAGGCGACTGGATAGTGGTAGCCCAATTTTTTGCGTTCTTTGTTTTAAGGCTATCTGTTATTGCTGTAGTATCAACCTTAGCCCATAGTAAGTAATCTTTTGTTTTGGGACACCTCATAATTGTTTGTGAACCATTTATCAGCCCTGTTACTTGGTCTTAAGTCTGAGCTGCCCCATCGTTTCAGACTTACTGGTTGATGATCACTTTCCCCTCTTGGAAATACAGTAATCTCTGAGAAAATGTCCACTTTGTTTCTTGATACACAAATGAGATCTAATAGACTACTTGAATTAGCTGTGTATGGATATTTATTTATTTATTTTGGGTACTTTTACCCCGTCCTTCTCAACACCCTAAGGGGGACTCAGGGCGGCTTCCAACCGGCATGCATTTGATGCCTACAATTCAACACAATAAAATACATAGTAACAATAATTATAAACAATTAAAACATTACATTAATACAATAAAAAGCCAGCCTGGTGGCCATCGTTTCGCCAAGTCTGTAATTCATAAATTCATTCCGCTTATGTATAGTTATCATCCTTTCCTCCCAAGATCTGAAGATTACATTTAAAAATTAGCAAAACTAAGTACAGACCAGCACTGTTACTTTTGCTGTCCTCTTTATGGTGGTGTGATACATACATGTGGTAAAAATAATTCAGCAATGTTGATGGGCATGTAATTGGGCTATAGCAGGCATACAACACTTCTTTGCCAGATTTTTTTCCTACACTTTACTAAACAGAATTTTTACAATGTATTGGCCAAGCATATTTGCCCTAAACCTTATAGAGAACAAGATGGTCTGCACACACAAGAGATTCTATGTGTCTACTTTGTATCAGAGCCATATTGTACCGTTCATGCTTCTGTGAATCATGTGCTTTGTTCATGCTGGCTTTGGAGATTAATGTAAGTGTTATTTTTGTCCACTGCCTAGTTTCAGCCAACTGCTACGGGCTATTAGATTTAGTGACACTGAGCAATGAAGAAAATAAATATTATTGCCTACAGCAGTTTGTTACAGGGCAAGCCAAGAAAAAATATATCTAAACCTTTGTTGAATTCTAAAGGACTCTGGGAAACAGCCAAGAAATAAAAGCTGTGCAGTACAGAAAAATCATGGCTGGCACACACAGCATAATTTAATTGGGGTTTGTTGAATCTGTGATCCCCCTGCAATCCACCAGCCATGTATTGTGTTAGCCTGGCAGATGCTGGTCATCCCCCTTGTATTTGCAGTGCCAGACAGACAATTAATATTGGGGGTTATTTAGCAATTGGTACAACAAAATACCAAATTCACAAAACAGTGCTACCTTTGTTGCCCAACAAAAAGTACAAAATAGATCATGCAGGCTTTTGAAGCTTCACTGGATCTGTCATCAGGAAAAGATGTTAAAAATTATACAAGAAGAAAAGTGATAATGTCAGAATCATAGGTCCACATTTTGTCTCAAATGTTATTTCTGTTGTCAATTAAGATGGGTCAGGAGGGATCTCAATGCAGAAAGAAACTATTTTTCACATGGGAACTGGAGACAATGGGCAATAAAAATAATACAATTTCAACTCAATTAGCAGTAGCAAGCTTGTGTGCTATATTTGTGGGAGGTATTTGCTTCATTTTTTGATTTGAACAAGAAAGGTATTGCTGCTTTGTGGATTTTGAATTTTATTGTGTCTCTTACCTCTGAATATTTTAGCAATTAGTAATTCTTGAAGCTGTGTTAGGACTCCACTTGGCTTGGTAGTTAACAAGGTATATGAAAAGGAAAAGGAAATGGTGGTGGTAAAAATCCTAGTTTATAAATGTGATGAAAAAGTAAGCTCAATTTTTCTTTTAAAAAATGTAATGACAAAGAACAAAATAAAGAGCAAAGAACAAAATAAGTAGTGGCTTTCTTAACTACTGGAGAATTGCTACAAAAGTTACCTGGGTTGTATCTATTGTGCATAACTGAATCTAGAAGAGTAAAGCTGCAAAATGATGGGATTTGCCATTTGAATCCTTTTGAATCTTTCAGAACAACTCTCTTTAGTGTTTAGACATATGACTTTTTAATTATTGGGTGAAAGGACTGAGAACCAGTAGTCAAGGGACAGCATGTTTTTGGTTCCTAAGAAAATCTGCCGAGTGCATTAGTCTCATATATACTAGGAACCAGTTTAAAATGAGGCTTTCCTTTTTAAAAGTCTGAAGCCAAATTATTCAACCTTTTTTTCCAATAAAACAAACCCAAGCCAACCAAACAGTGCATGTTCATGTGTGAAGAAGTACTATCACTGCCCATGTCTATATGCTGACAGTCATACGGGACTAGATTTACCCTTTGTCCAAAGGCTACATATGACTTCCTTTTTCAATGCATAAAGAAGATTTTGATGTTTAAAAGTGATGCCGCAGAGGTCTCAATTCTTTGTGTGAGGAAGGCTGGGGGCTTTCAATCTCCTGTTACAAAGAGCAATGAAACACATTCACTGTTTCCACTGCAATGAAAACAACATGATGCTACCCTAACTTGAGGAAAGACTGGTGCTAGAGATAGTTGAAAATGAATGGGCAACCATGTGAAGTGAAAGATGACTTTGCTTCAGGGAAAACAGAATATAGAGTAGCACTTGAAAATAAGAGAAAGGTCTGACAGAGGCAGGAAAGTTTGTACAGAAAGTGAAATGTTTTTAGTTTCGGAAAGTGTTTAAAGGTCAAGGGAAAAGACAGATATTTTGTGATTTTTTTCTGATCCCTGGCCATTGGCTAGATTATTCAGAATATAATTCAGTGGTCTAAAACAGAATTAAAGTCAGCTCAAGCTCAGTAAAACCAGAAGATTCGAAGTTAAAGCTGATTTCTTCTTCAATAATGATATTGTACAATGTCATAAATGTAGAATGGGTCCATCTTTTCTTTGAGGGAACTCACATCTTTCTTGTCTTGTTTTTTATGTCAAGATCTAGAGTAGAATCATCAAATAGGCATCAGGGAACTCTCAGAATAATTTCTGTAGCTATGCAGCAAGGCTATATCTTTTATAAGCAACACAGGATCAGGAAAATTGGGGCCATATAACCAGAAAGGTTTACTTCTGAGTAATCCAGGTTTTGCTAGCAACATATCCTTTCCAATATTCTCTCTTTTTTAAATTATTGGCATATCTGTAAAGTAGTGTGACTTCCATAGCTCTCAAAATCATCACACTTTTCTCTTCTTGAAGAGTATGCTGTTTCTCAATATGTTAACTGGAAGAAGGCATTAGACATGCTCAACTTGGATTATAAAAAGAGGTTATTGACTTGCATTTGTCAGTTGTAGTAAAATATCAATTATATCAATACATTGTAATGAAATTTAGCTAGTTTCACAAAATATTAGCTTAGTTTCTTCACCTATTCCCTGTTTTGTAATTTTGTTTGCCTAACCCCAAAATATCTGGGGGTGGAGAGATTAACATTTACAATGCAAAATTATATATGTCGGCAGAATTGTCATGATTTATTTTATTTATTGTGTCAGGCAACCGAACAGTTGTATTACATTTTTGACAGAACAAACAAACAAACTTACAAAAGACACAGAGTTTGCAAGCTTGGTAGTTGATTAAATGTCCTTTGACCATTATCTGGCCACTTGGAGTACTTCTGGTGTTGCTCCAAGAAGGTCCTCCATTGTGCATGTAGCAGGGCTCAGGTTGCATTGCAGCAGGTGGTCTGTCATGTTGTCTTCTTTAAAATATATAAAAATGGAAACTAGGTCTATTGTATTCATATATTTACAGTATGTACTGATGTATGACTTGACCTCATGTATTAGTAGAGGATAGGTTTTGGAGCCAAAACTATAGATTTTGATATGACTCATGGATAAGTTGAGGGTAATTCTACAGAGAGGGGGCTGCTGCCATTATTTTCCCACCCAGGTATCCAAACTTGCAATAAGTGGAATAATTCTGGAGAGAGCAGAGTGGTTCTTCCCTTTCACCACTCTACTCAGAGGAGAGCTGGTTCCTTTCTGATAAGAGTTAAGGTACAGTACAAATATTAACTAGGCCTGTTTGATCAAGAAAAAATTTGTTTCTAAAATCGATTTGTAATTGGGGTGTTTTTTTGTTTCGATATTTAAAATATTTACAAAACTTTCCAAAAAAATGTTTTGTTATTTACGAAATTTCGTAAATATTTACAAAACATTTTTAAAACTCCATTTGCCTAGTTTCTTTAGAAATTTTTTCTTGATCAAACAGGCCTAATAAACACCTAACATGTATACTTCCCACACACATTTCTATTACACAGAGAGAGACAAACAAGCCTCGGTGGAGCACAAAAGAGACAACAAACCAATGCACCTGGATGTGCACAAAACAGCAGAGGGAGAGGATTGAGAGAGGGGGGGGAGCATAAAGGCACCAAGGCTCTGTCATACACAAACACACACATACACATACAAAGCGACCCTGCATCTTGCAAAAGGGAGGCAGGAGAATGGGAGGAGAGAGAGGATGGAGGGGAGGGGGGGTTGCAAAGAGCTGCTGCAATCCGAAGGCGGGTGAGAAGGAAGGAAGGAAGGAAAGAAGGAAGGAAGGAAGAGGAGGGGGCGCCTGGCTGACCTTTCTCTCCTCCCTCTCTCTCTCTGTCTCTCTCTCCAAGGAGGCTGCTTCCACTCGCCCAGGCTGCCTGGCTTCCCTCCTCGCCAGCTTGGTCCCCGTTGCTGCTGACAAGCCCAGCCTGGCTCTCCTGGCCGTGCGGCAGTGGAGGCTGCTTCTGCTTCTGCAGCCACATGATCTCACAGCTCGCCTTGCGCTCAAAGCCCCGCAGGAAGTGCTAGGAGGAGGAGGGCGCAGGAGCCGAGCCGGATGGCGCGCGGAGGCCGGTTGTGAGCGCGCGCGCGCCATCCAATCGGCTCCTGCCACGGTGCACTGCTGGGGTGCTTGGGAGCGCCGGATTGGCTCCCAGGCTCCAGCAGCACTCAGCAGCCTCCATGCCATTAACGACACGAGCTGAAGCTCGTAAAATATATGGGGCTGCTGCTTCGATATTTTTAAACCCTTCCGGGTTTGAAAATATGTTTTGATATCGCGTCGGATATGGCAAAAATAACGATTTATTAACGAAATAACGAATTAACGAACTAAAACCCACAGGCCTAATATTAACCCATTGATAAGTGGAGCCATTGCAGGGTTTTTGGTTTTTTCACAATTTCTAGATGACTACTACTACTACTAATAATATACAGCCCTCCCTCAGGATCAACCTAAGTCTGAAATGACTTGGAAGTACACAACAACAACAACAGCAATCCTATCTCATCAGCCAAAAGCAGGCCCACACTTCCCATTGAAATACTAATAAGTATATATTCGTTTAAATTGTTCTTCATTTTAATTATTGTATTGTTTTTAAGTGGTTTTTTGCACTACAAATAAGACATGTACAGTGTGCATAGGAATTCATTCATGTATTTTTTCAAATTATAATCTGACAGTTTGAGGGACTGTAACTTGGCCTCTGTTTAAGTTTGAAGACGCCTGCTCTAAAACAACATACAAAATAAACACACAGTACAATAAAAAATTAAAAACTAATAGCATATAAAACAACAATTTATAACTATGATACACAAAGAAAACACTGAACCTTCTGAAGTCAAAAATTATCAACCAATCTCCTTATTGAACCTAGATTACAACATTTTTACACATATATTGGCAGAAAGATTGAAAATGTACCTCAAAAATTGGATTAAAGAAGACCAAACCAGTTTCCTCCCAAATAGAAGTATCAAAGATAATGTATGAATGATAATAGATCTTCTCAAATATTATGAAGCAAATAACCAGAAAGAACCAGCATTGATATTTATAGATGCCGAGAAGGCTTTTGATAGCATTAATTGGGACTATTTCTTGTTCCTACTAAAAGAATTAGATGGCGGCTATTACTTCATAAATGCCATAGAATCCAGCTATACATCCCAAGAGGCAAAAATAATGGTGAACGGATATACAGACAAGAAAATCAATATTCAGAAGGGAACAAGGCAAGGTTGTCCACTATCCCCTCTACTATTCATTATGGTCATGGAGACATTAATGAATAACATCAGGGAGGATAAAAACTTAATAGGAGCAACTATAAGAAAAGACACCTTCAAGATAAAAGCATATGCAGATGATCTGCTATGTATAGTGGATAAACCAAGAGAAAACATAGAGAAGTGGATTTTATGCAATTGAAGATTTTGGGGTTGAAAACAAATCCAAGACTAAAACACTGACAAAAATATAACACACAAACACTAAGAAGAACTACAAGAAAGAATTGGTTTTTCTATAGTAAAGAAGGTGAAATATTTAGGAATCATATTAACACCAAAGAATTTGCACCTATTAAAAGATAACTATGAAGCAAAATGGATTGAAATTAGAAAAGACCTAGAAAATTAGAGATACTTAAATTTATCGTTATTGGGATGAATAACCGCGATAAAAATGAATATTTTACCAAAAATGTACCTGTTTCAGAATTTGCCAATTATTAGGAACTTCCACATTTTTAAAACATAGAACAAGGATCTAACAAAATTTATTTGGCTGGGCAAGAAACCAAGAATAAAATTCCAACACTTATCAGATGACAAAAGTAGAGGAGGTTTTGGACTGCCAGATTTGAGATTGTACTATGAAGCCCGTGGACTATGTTGGATTAAAGATTGGGCAACTCTAAAAAATTCCAAACTCATAAGTTTAGAAGGTTTCGATCTGAGGGCAGGATGGCACTGATATTTATGGTATCAGAGAAGAAAAACCAAAAAAAAATTCAGAAATCACTTTGTAAGGTACACTCATAAAGATATGGGAAAAGTATAAAGAATAGTTCCATAATAAAACTCCATTATGTCTGTCACCACAGGAAGCTATTCACAGAATAGAAAACCCACAAAAAATGGCTAACCTATAAAGATATCCTGAAAAAACAAGGTAATGAATTGATACTAAAAACACAAGAAGAACTAAAAATATTAGATACAAGAATTTCATGGTTCCAATTTGGACAAATTAGAGAATATTATATAAAGGATAAGAAGATTGGTTTTATGGAAAGGGACTCCCTATAGGACAAAATATTGATCTCAGAAAATAAACTGATAACGAAAAAATCTACAGGAAATTATTAGAGTGGTCCACTGAGATAGAACTGATTAAAGATTGTATGATTAAGTGGGCTGAGAATATAGGCCATCCAATTAACCTTGAAAATTGGGAAAAATCTGGAATAGAAAAATAAGATACACCTGTACAATGGACCTGCAAGAAAACTGGATGAAGATGATGTACCAGTGGTACATCACACCCCAAAAATTGGCCAGATACTACACAAACACAAATGAAATGTGCTGGAAATGCGAAGAACAAACTGTCTCCTTCCACATGTGGTGGTCATACAGAATTGCCAAATCATATTGGAGAAACATTCATGAAAAAATTGAGAAGATACTAGAAACAAAGATTGAGTTCAAGCCAGAATACTTCCTATTAGGAATATCAGAGATAGATTTGGAAATTAATAAAGAAAAACTCTCCAACTATCTTACAACAGCAGCCAGAATCTGCTACGCGAGATTTTGGAGATCCAAAGAAATCCCAACACAAGAACAGTGGTTGATTAAGATAACAGACATTATGAATAGGGATAGACTGACACAGCAGATGAAGGTGAATCAAAAGATGAAGGTAATAAAAACAGATTGGTCCCCGATTAAAAATTATTTTATTCAGGAAAATCACAAATGCATGATAAATATATAATGATAACATAAAACAATATCAGAACCGAAAAAGAAGTAAGAGGGTTAACCAATCCTTCGAACATCAACAAAAAAGAGATTGTGAGACCAGATACGGAGATGACTGGAAGTTGAAACTACCCCTTCTACCCCCAACCCCTCACCCTTTTCCCTCCTCAGACTACCCCCTCCTTCCCAATACCCACCCCTGATACCTTTCCTTCCCAACCCCCATCTCCCTCCTACACAAATCCAACCAACCCCCCCCCCTTTTAACCCTCACTGTAAAATGCTTAATAAAAATATTTTTTTAAAAAATATTAGGCCTGGGTAACAATGGAAAAATTTGTTTCTAATATCGTTTCGTTTTTAGGGTGCCTCAGCGTTTTGTATTTAAAAATATATCTGAAATTTTCCATTAAAAAAAGTTTGGTATTTACGAAATTTCGTTAATAATTACAAAACGTTTTGTAAAGATGGCGCCCGCGGTTGCGTATGCGCAAAACATCAACAACATTTTTTAATTTAATTTTTAATTAAAATTTAATTATTATTTTTTTAATAATAAAAAAATATTTGGCAGAAAATGCTTGCCAAAAAGAGCCACAGGGCAAACAGACTGAGCCTCCCCGCTGCTCCCAGCTCCGTCCCACCCTCCTGAGTCCTGCGGGCTCTCTCTCTCTCTCTTTCTCCACCAAGAGGAGGGAAAGGAGAAGAAAGAAAAGAGGAATGGAAAGGAGGGAAGGCAGGCACTCACTCTGGCGGGCCCTCAAGCGCTGCCGCTGAGTCGGGCCCGGCTCCTCCGAAGCACACCCACCGCAAAGGTGAGGAAGAAGGGACGGGGCCGCCTTCCTGCTGAGGGTTGCTCGCCCTCTCGCTCGCTTGCTCAGTCGGCGCCTTCCCCGCCCTCTCCTCCTCCTCCTCCTCCTCCTCCTCCTCTTTCAGGCTCTGACTGGCTAAGGAGAGGAGAGAGAGGAGAGCTCCCAGCAAGCATCTTACATATTTCTGAAATGGACGGAAATACAAAAATATTTGGCGCATGCTGTTTCGATTTTGAAAATACACTTCTGGGTTTGGAAAAAAGTTTGATATTGTTTCGTATATGGGAAATTAATGGGAAAAAAGATATACAAAATTAACGAACGAAACCGCCCAGCCCTAAAAAATATATAAAACAACACATAAAATAAACACACATTACAATAAAAAGTAAAAACTAATAGCATATAAAACAATAATTTATACATTAGTATATATGTATCATGGGTCTACACTTTTCAGAATTACATAAAGAACTAGATGTGAAAATCTCTTTTTTTAAAAAATTGTTTGGTTTCTCTGGATTCCACCAGTCTTTCTTTCTTATGTTTGTATTATCTCAGATTTTGAGACTATAGCATTTTCTTCTCACATTGAATTTCCCTTATTGTATTTTTTATCAGTTGTATATTTTGTTAAAACTTAATGCAACTTCCTTCCAGTGACTAAAATACCATTTTTCATCTCAATAATCAAACTGTTTATCCCTTTTTGGATGTTAAAGGGGGTGTGTGACTATTATGTGATAAAAAAATTCTAAGTGGCAGCCAAGTGAAACCATTTTGGCAGTATGGGACCTGACATGGTTGCCGGCTGAGTCAAACCCCCTACACTAAGGCAGGTGTGCAGGGGAGTGAATTCACTCCCCCACATGCCTCCCCTTTTAGTGCTACTCTTAGTGAGCTAAGGGTGCAGCTATTATGTGGGAAATTCTAAAATTCTAATTTTTCCACTTCAAAAATGGGTGAGTGACTATTATGCAATGGCAACTATCATGTGATGAAATATGAATATGTTCCTAAATATTTTTGTTTTCCAATTGTGTTAAATTTAACAACTTAAACCATGTAAAACTTGTGACTGTCCAAGATGAATTTTGCTTTTTTCTTATAAAAAATCATAAAAAGTACATAAGTGCTATTTAAATTGTCAAATGTGACTAAAGTTTTTTATATTCCCACATAAAGGTAAAATATGTTCATAAATTCAATAATTATAGTTTTCATTCAAATGTCACATTTCATTTTAAGACTGGCAGAAAATGGCAGCTTTTTTACTGGCATATTTGTAATTAAGTCTGATTGGTTACTGAGTGCAAGATGTAATTACTTTTCTTTTTCTTCCTCTGGTAGAATGCACATAGCTTCAATCATATGTATTGAAGTACCACATAGTTCTTAGACCATGCCGTTGCCAATATAAAAGAACACTCTTTGCTCCCAGTGCTGAACCAGTGTCCCTAGCCTTTGTGAGAGTAGTAAACAGCATGGCTTCTTCAGTCCAAAATGGTGTTACATAAGAACAATATTCTATGCAGTCACTTGCTAAGATGGAGACCCCAATTATTAATGTGCTTTTTTTCCTGAGAACGCCAATTAATCAATGATGGACGCAGGGTGCATCCAGACAGCTTGCAAAAAGTGCAAGCTCCCATGCTTTTCCTTAGGGCAGCCAAACAAAGCCTCAGGTAAAAGTGAATTAATTCAGGCCAAAGAAGGGAAACCCTGCTTTATGCTGAATTAATTAGGCACTGGACCTGGGTCTAACCCAGTATGACTGGACTGCCCCCTCAAAAGTCCTGAGACTTCTAAGAGGGGAGTCCACATGGCCCCCTCACATTTTCTGGGCTTGAGCCAGAGGGCTGTAACCCCCTCTCCCAAATCCCCCAGAAAAGCCCTAGAAAAGCCTTTAAAAACTAAAAAATTGTTACTTGTCCACCATTACCATGCTGCTGGCCCTCCTCTGGCACATAGAAATGATGTGCCAGGAGAAGGGGGCAGAAGTGATTTTACTCTGACCCCTCCTTCTCCTGGGATGTCATTTCTACATGCCAGGAGAGGGCCAGCAGCCGGGTAATCATGGCAGGGTAACTAATTTTTAGTTTTAAGGCTTTTCTGGGGTTTTCCGTTGCTGTCCATGTCTCCTGCCAGAAGGTTTGGCAGGGCATCTGGACACACCACCCAACACCCCCACCCAGGAAAGTGCAGTTTTTTGTTTGCTGTCAGTGTCAGGACAGAGGTCTAGCCTGACCTGGTTTTTTAAACACGGGTGGACCAGACATTTCCTCTGTGTGGAAGGGGTATCCTGTTAATCAGATATTTCTGCTGAGACCCCTTCTACACTGCTGAATAAAATCCCACATTTTGTGCTTTGAACTGGAATATATGGCAATCTCTGTGCGCATACAGAAGAAAATCTACAAGCCACTCTAAACACCTTCGCAGAAGCATACACACAGCTTGGCCTGTCACTGAACATCGAGAAAACCAAAGTGCTGTTCCAGCAGTCACCAGCCATCCCCTCCCCAATGCCAGAGATACAGCTTAATGGTGTAGCATTAGAAAATGTTGACCATTTCTGCTACCTTGGCAGCCACCTCTCCACCAAAGTCAGCATCGATGCCGAAATACAACACCGCCTGAGCTCTGCAAGTGCAGCATTTTCCTGAATGAAGCAGAGAGTGTTTGAGGACCGGGACATCCGTAGGGATACCAAGGTGCTTGTCTATAAAGCTATTGTCCTCCCTACCCTGCTATATGCCTATGAGACGTGGACTGTCTACAGACGTCACATGCAACTCCTGGAACGATTCCATCAGTGCTGCCTCCGGAAAATCCTGCAAATCTCCTGGGAAGACAAGTGGACAAACATCAGTGTGCTGGAAGAAGCAAAGACCACCAGCATTGAAGCGATGGTCCTCCAACATCAACTCCGCTGGGCCGGCCACGTTGTCCGGATGCCTGACCACCGTCTCCCAAAGCAGTTGCTCTACTCTGAACTTAAGAACAGAAAACAGAATGTTGGTGGACAGGAAAAGATTTAAAGACGGCCTCAAAGCCAACCTTAAAAACTCTGGCATAGACACTGAGAACTGGGAAGCCCTGGCCCTTGAGCGCTCCAGCTGGAGGTCAGCTGTGACCAGCAGTGCTGCAGAATTCGAGGAGGTACGAGTAGAGGGTGAAAGAGAGAAACGTGCCAGGAGGAAGGCGCGTCAAGCCAACCCCGGCCGGGACCGCCTTCCACCTGGAAACCAATGGCCACACTGCGGAAGAAGATACAGAGCAAGAATAGGGCTCCACAGCCACATGCGGACCCACAAGGAAACCCATAATGGAAGACCATCTTACTCGTCCAATGAGGGATTGCCTAAGTAAGTAAGTAAGTAAGTAATATGGCAATCTGGACTCAGATAACTCCATTCAAAGCAGATATTGTGGCCTTTTCTGCCTTGATATTCTGGGTTATATGGCTGTATGGAAGGGCCCTGAGAGAGCTAAACATCTTCCAGATTAGATGTTTGTTTACTGAAATCAAGTTATTCTAGAGTTCTGGGCATTTGTTCTTTTGCTCTTCCCCATACCAGTTCATTTGCTTCCTGGTACTCATATGTCCATAGATTTATTTTAATTTAATATTTTGATTATATCCTGTCTTTTTCTAGAGATGGCACCAAAGGATGCTATCCCCGAGGAAATCACTCTTGCCTTCATTCTTTTTTTTTTTAAATATTCTTTATTAGAAATATTTCAATACATATATAAAAAGTAAGGGATCAGGGGTAAAGGGATGGTTTTGGCAGGGGAGGGGTGTTTGAAGGGGGGAGGTAGGGGAAAGGGGGGGGGCTCTTGCCTTCATTCTTTGCTTTACTCTGGAATAAAGAAGAAACTTGTTTGAAAATGTTCTTCCAAAAGAAGAGAACTAAAATTTAAAAGGAGGAATTAAAAAATAAGTATTCATGAGTCATGAAAATTTAATTGGAGCTTAATACAGTAAAGAAAGTTCCTGCACAATGAAAGTTTGAAGGATTTCCAAAAGTTTTCATGGTCCACTCATTTGACCTCTTCACATTTTTTAGAAGAAAGCTAGGAATGGTTGCAGAATAAAACTTTTGGTATTACCATGAAAATGCTTGGGCATATTGGGTAATGTGTTTTCTAAATCTGTATTTAAGGCCATTTCAATCATATATTAAAAGAAAATACTTCCCAAATAGTTTATTTTAAAAAATATTGTGAAAATGCCTTCTATATATACTGTTTTTATGGTAGTTCTCACACTTTTTTGAGCAACATGAGTAACTCAAGGATTGGTTAGAAGTTAGCATTTGATTATTTATGAAAGATGAAAAGTAATACTATTGTGTTTGTGGGGATAGTTTTTAGTAAGTTTAATTGTGGAATTAGAAGTCTTACATATTTCTACATCCCTGCATACCATTTGGTTTAGGAAAATTTCCTTTGTACACAACATGCTGGAAACACCCAATAAATGCAATCATGTGTGTGTGTGTTATTATGGTATATATTTTGAATATTTTTCTTGATTTTCTCATCTGGAACAAGGATGCTGAATTGAATTAAAATTCTGAAAGCTCATTGATGTGAAAAAATGTAATTAAGCACTGGCTGACATTTTAAAATTTTTATGTGTTTGGTTGGATGATAAGGACTGTCAAGCAAATCATTTTAACAGGTTTAGGTCTGTTATTATAGAAAAAGCACTGAGACAGCATGTTTTCTTACCAGGGACTAGCTAGGAATTGTAATAAAATTCTGTCATCTTCCCTTATTATCTGTTTTCCTTTCCTGTGGGGAATAAGACAGTATTTTAAGCTTCTGCTCGTCTAATTAAATTGCATTTCTCCTGTATTCTCTCTTTTCTATTTTGTATTGAAATATATTACGAGAAAAGATCTATTATTTTTATTACTCTAGCACTGTTTTTGTGATACTAGATTTCATTCTGTAATTGATCATTTTAAGTCCTTCATCCAGTCTAGATTGAAAAAGATAAAGGATTGAATATTCTGCCACTGAAAAGACAGTCCTTTAATCTTCTTCACTTTTTGCTATTTGAATAGAAATGTAGGAGCAGCCTTACTGGGAAATCTATCAATCCATTTAATTTACTAAACTTGCTCAGACTGAACAATATTGATAGATTTCTGGAAAGGATATGGAGACAGAGGAAATGAATAGCAATTGCCAATCAATTCTGGTACTTTAAACAGGAAAGACATGTCACCAAAGGGACCTGTGGCTGATTCAGAAAATGATCTGGTTTTGTTTCTTAGCTGTGGACATCTCTAGGTAATCACAATGTGTCTACTTGTAACCCCCAGACTTAAGGTTAATTTCAGAAATTGTCACTTGGAGAATAAACAGGTTAACTTTGTATTGACACAACGTTTTGTGCCTGCCTTAAAATCCCAAAGAGTTTATCCTGTGTGCAATAAAAAGCTACCGGTTTTATAATGAGGATAGCATTAACTTGTCACTGGAGTTACAGACTGAAAGTACAATAAGAACTGTGTTAGAGAAGCACATATAATTTGGTGCACAGACAAATTCGGATTGAATGATAGTATTTTTTAAATTTTCATCTTTTAATTTTTTTTTATACAAATACATACATATGTGCACACAGGCAACCAAGGACTATTATAATAGTGAAATGCTAAATCAGAAGAGGAATGTTTCTTATTTATCTAGTAATATATAAAAGCAGGCCAATTTCACACAAAATTATGAGTGTTGTCTTCTTTCCTTTACTTGAATGTATCTTGAATAAGTCAGAACATTGCATTAACACTAGATATAAGATGTATTTGGGGGTGCTCAAAATCCCTACTCCTCTGAATACACATCTAAATGAATGGAACTTGTCATGACTAAACTAAATCCTATTAATTTCAGTAGTTCTATTTAGCTCCCAACAGTGAACCTGGAAGTTCACTGTTTTCTTGAGATAAATATTTCTGAAATAATGCCATTCACATATTTGTATTTTTAAAAAGTAGTATTGTAAATGTCCACAGAGCACAGCTGAGATTTTGAGATATGCTTCAATTTGTTTTGCTTTCATCATGCAACACATACAAAAATGCAGCAATTTCCTTTGGTTACTACCAGTTTCAATACTGTGGAAAATACTTGTTGCTCCTCTGATGTAATGGGGGGAAAGAGGGTAAACAAACTTCCAGGTTAAAAATAGAATACATGCTCAGGCCAATTGGGGGGGGGGGGAGGTATCTAGACTGACAGCATTGAGTTCTCCTTTCTTCTAAGAACCATGACAAGGATAATTTCATTTTCTTGAATTTTGGGAGTTAATGTGGAAAATTGCTTCTTAACCAGGAATTGGAATAGAGGCTTTTGTGTTGCCAGAACAACAGCTAGCTAGGACAACATGTCCCTTGCCCAAAGGCCTAAAATATTTATTTAAGACATATTTAGCCTGTCATTCTCCATAGCCAGAACCAAAGTGGTTTACAATGGTGGAGGCTCCTTCTTTGGAGGCTTTTAAAAAGAGGCTGGATGGCCATCTGTCAGGGGTGCTTTGAATAGTGTTTTCCTGCTTTTTGGCATGGGGTTGGACTGGATGGGCCACAAGGTATCTTCCAACTCAATGATTCTGTGATTCTAGGATTCTATACAACACATAATATCAACAATAAAACTTAAAATGCAAAGGTTAAAATATACTACCACATTATTATATTTTATTTTTATTTAGATTTTATTTATATGTATTCAGAAAGAACCAATAGTTGTAAAAATAATCAGGCCAACTGCTCTGTATCCAAACGATGTTTGAATGCAGTCTTCAGCACTTCTAAGTAGAACTGGGAATTTGTTCATTTATTTGTGGGCATCCCAGACAACTACAGAAAACTTTCCAGCATTTCACAGATAACAGTTGGGACACATGTGGCAAAGCAAAATTAAAGTATGTTTGTGATGACAGGTTGTTAATGCGGAAGATGTCATAAACTAGGAGAGGCTACTAGGCATGCTGTTTTGGGTTCCATTTTCAGATAACCTCTCATTCAGTTTTCTGGGAAGTTATCGAATCGGGAGAGATATTTCCATTGTCATTCGGCAAAGATTTTGGCCCATTGGCTACAATGGAATATTTTAGAGGCTCAATCCTCAGCCATTTTAAGGCTTATCTGCACGAAACCTACCTCGACCCCATTTACAACTGCAGGCCTGCCAAGTTTAATAATTCAACAGTTTACCAATTTTTAAAGAATTATTTTAAGTTTTAACCAAAACATTTTTTAAAAAATGTGACAAACCTCAAGATAAGGTTTTTGGAATTGTAGTTGCCGGTTGTGTCTATTCTCAGGCAATCAGAGCATGGACACAATCAGGCCTTTTATTGGCTGAGAAACAAAGAGAAAAAAACTTCAACTCCCATTATGCTCCAAGAGGAACTCAGAGACTTTCCAGTGCCCGCCCCATGTAAGTGCTTTTGAGAAAGTGAGTTCCTAGCAGGGTACTCTCTGAAGGAGGAGCCTAGGTAGCTTTTTCCAGAAGAAATGGATGCTGCTGCTGCCAGGAAGAGATACAGGGCTCTACAGTTAATCCCATTTTTTCTAGGAGCCCCTGTGGCAGACCCCTGCCTCAGATATATTGCAAAATTAACTCCATCCTCTCCAGTAGCTGAAAAATCCATTTTGGCTGGCTCTCCGGTTCCCACCCCCCATCCTGTTTTCAGTGGAATATACAGAATTAACCACCAAATTTTAGAAATCACTTTTGTTCAAACTGATCCGTGCCCAAGCCTAGAGGCTACAGCAACTTGTTTTTGCTTGAGCCTCTTTGTAGGGCAAGCTTCTGACCCTCCTTTCTTTTGCACAGCTGAATTGATTGACATCAAACTATTTTTGTAGTTGGCACTCCCCTTTAGTAAGTGGAAGACTAAAGGGGAAAGTGGCAGGAAAAGAGATAAACTGGGCAGTTTAAAGAGTTGAAAATGTAGGGGGACAGGTAATTAATCAAGATTGTGTTTGCCAAATCAAGACAATAGAGAATGATACCTGCTGGACAGATTGTCCAACCTGGTATTTGGCAGCTGTAGTCATTATTGTCACCATCAACATGGCTGTTAAGATGGTTTGGAATAAAAGGATGGCAATGTTAGTAACAGAAAGGATGATCTAAAAGCATCTCAAAGGCTTCAAACTGAAGAAGTCTGGTGTAAGAAGCTGATTACCTGAATGAAATCATGGCCACTTTCCTTTATTTTTGTTCAAAATGCAAGGCATAAGCTTAAGAATATATAAAACCATCCTTTCTTGGAGTTACAGCAAGGCAGCAAGAGTCATTTAAAATCTGTTTCTGAAAGATGTTTCACTTGACTCTCTATAGCAGTTTCTCAAACTCTGCTGCCCCAGATGTTTTGACTTCAGCTCCTACAATTTTAACATCTGGTAAACTGCCTGAGATTTCTAGGAGTTGACGTCCAAAACACCTGAAGGAACACAGTTTGAGAAACACTGCTCTACAGCATGGAAGATATAGACCATTTTCCAACTTGGCACCTCTGAACTTCTCTTTCATGAGAGTAGAGAACAGGTAAATGTTAATGATAGATAATAAAGATAAAAACAATCAGTAATACAGATTAGCCATTATAGTTTATATGTCATTGGGCTCTGTGTGCATGTGTGGGTGTAACTCAGTGTGTTGCTCACAAACAACATAAAAGAACAAGATATGCTAAAGTGGACAGAGGAACACACTTCAAATGTACTAGGTCAAGTGGCTTCAGATTCACCCTCAGGCATGAAACTTGCTGACTGACCTTATACTAATCACACATAGGTTTAACTTATCTCTGAAGGCAGCTCTGAACTTTGCAGGGGCAGAAAAGTAAATAAATAGTTAACATACATGCATAGTCACTTCCATTCAATTTATTTTATAAGATTTTTCAAGTTACTTGATTTTTAAATTTACTTTACATATGCACAGATGGCAGATGGTTCAGTAGTTCAGTAGTTGCATAGCTGCTGAGAAATGAAAAGTGCAGTGTCACTACTGCCTGAGGGAGATAGCAGCTTCCATTTAATGCTCTCTTCCTGAAGGACGATGTCTCACCATTGCATGCAACCCAATAACTTAAGAGGCTATTGCAGTTTCCTATGTCCTTAAATAATCTGTACGGTGTATTCTTGGAATGCTTATCTCAGAGGGATGGATGGAGGAGATAGCAATGTAGGAAAAGACATTGGAAATACCATATTTAATACTGTCAGTGACAAACATGCTAATTTTTGTTCCTTCTTCCTTTCTTTTTGTGTAGGTTTATCCATGATGTTGGAGCTAACAGAAAGGAGTCATTGTCCCAATACAGCGGAGTAGACATAGAGCATCTTGCCACCTCTTCTTGGATAGTGACATCGGCATTAAGATAAGCAGGATCAAGGGATGGGCTTTAGGCCCAAGGACTCCCTTCCTTGTTGCATCTCTGGAATTGGTCGATGGTCAGTCTTTTGAGATATACATCATACTCCTTGGGAGTTTTCTTCCTGCGTTACTGAAATTACCTGTTGCCCTTAATTCATTTTGCTTGGTAAAAAATCTTCCTCCCCCTTCTCCCCACCCATACTCTCACACACAATTTTTGGGAGATCATTTCCTGGCTTATCTGATTTTTCTGCCTGGGTGTAGAAGACATAGCCTGCTGATGTTGATGTAAACCATGTCAAGGCCAATGGGACTCTTATGGCTGCCTTTGATCTTTACTCCCGTTTGTGTCATGTTGAATTCCAACTTCCTCTTCTGGATCACTGCTCTGGCGATAAGGTTTACACTTATTGATGGACAAGCACAATATCCTGTTGTAACCACGAATTATGGCAAAATCCGTGGTGTAAGAACACCCTTGCCCAATGAGATCCTTGGTCCTGTGGAGCAATACTTGGGAGTCCCTTATGCCTCTCCTCCAACTGGGGAGAGACGTTTTCAGCCTCCAGAGCCTCCATCATCATGGACCGGTATACGGAATGCCACACAGTTTGCTGCTGTCTGCCCCCAATACCTGGATGAGCGGTCCCTGCTTAACGACATGCTGCCTGTTTGGTTTACTGCCAACTTGGATACTGTGATGACATATGTGCAAGATCAAAATGAAGATTGTTTATATCTAAACGTCTATGTGCCGACTGAAGATGGTAAGCATATTATTTGGTTGTAAAGCTGGCCAGTTATGCTGTCTGCTACAAAATAGTGAGGTTCTACTGTACAGGATTCTGCGCTTTCTTCTTCTCATGTTGAGGACTGGCTAATTTTCTTCTTGGCTCATGTTAGGTCAAAATATGATAAAATAATGGTAGGTTTGCATTTGATATGCTGGTATCACAATGATATGCTGTATACCTTCAATATCTAACACATTTCTACTTTCAGATGACACCTATATCCATACAAGTTTCACTACTATGGTTGTTCATAGAGGAAAAGTCAACAAATTATTTTTTTCAAAATGTCTTAAAGCCTCATAAAAAGGAGTAATCACATTGTGAAATATTAAGGTGCATCAGTATTAAATTAATATTATAGGCTGTCTAGATGATATTGGAAAAATATCTATAATTAATTTTACTTAGAATATGAGGTGCATTTTTGAGGGAGGGCATCATTAATTTTGCCAGTGCTTGCTGTACAGGAAGCATTGCTTTATCATTATTAAATAAACATTTGCAGTATAAGACCTCATGATTTTTGGAAGAGAAATATTGTATAACATTGTTGACCCTGGCAATTTAAAATGGGCTAATCAATAGTTGTGGCAAAATAACAAAGAAGAACCAACAGTTGCTTTCAGAAGCAATGTCCTTCCTTAATATGTTCTGTGTTGATTTCATTTAGTGGAATTTTCATATTATATTAATGTCTAGAATGTAATCTTCTTATTGTCACCTATAGTTGATTTGATTGGTTCATTGCATTGTTTTTCTCTGTCTAAAACATCGATTTCATAGTTGATTAAAATAATATGTTTCTACTTCATTTGATAAGGAGAAAGTATTGGTACTGGTAAACTACCCAAATCAGATTATTTCATTTAGATCTGATTAATAAAATGTGCACTTTGTCTTTGATTTTTTTTTAAAAAAAAATACCGTTGCTTGTTACCTAAATGCATCATTTGATCATTGAGACTTCTGTAATTCTCTTGCTTTGCTGCTTAATTGAGAAATTATTCAGCCAACAATAATACAGATGATAAAAAGTAGGGGGGAAATCTAGAATCCCAAGACTCTATCAAGTTTTTACCATCAGTGTTGTTGCTTGCTGGAATGAAAATTTCACTGGTCACTTTATCACAGATCTATTAATATAATCGCCACCACAAATAATAACAAAATAAACTATACTTGAAATCCAAGTCATGACCATTTCCTCAAACTGGGAACGACTTACCATATGTGCTCTACTGTGAACTCTATGCTTCCACCTGCTGTTTCTCTTGGCACACTGCAAAAGCTGAGCTGTTGCTTCAGGCTGATGTCCTCTCTTGGATCGTTCTTGCTCCTGCCTGTGACTTGCTTTTCCGCAGCTTCTGTTGTTTCCTTCTGAGAGGAATGGATGGGCCTTCAAGGTGAGATGCAGAAGATCCAAGGTTGAATATGAAGGGCCTTACAGTGTTGTAACCAAAGCAGTGAAAGAACAGCACAGCAGGGCAGCCATATCCTCTCGCTCCCACCCCCGTTGCAAGTGCGGTTTGTGGGGATGGGGAGAGAGCCTTCTTGGTGGTGCCCCCCCCCTGGCTTCGGAACTCACTACCTGGGGAGATTAGGCAAGCACCCATCTTGTCAGCCTTTAGGAAAAGCTTGAGAACTTGGCTGTTCCACCTTGCTTTTGATGAATGACTAACAAATCCCCATACCATGACCGCCCCAGCATAAACTTGCCATCTCAATGCACTTTTCTTCATCCCCTAGCGGGAAAATTAAACCCCATAGCTCGTCCCATCCATATCTCCTACCAGATAAATTACTCCATTTATCTCACACAATCTCCCCTGTTTTTATCCTTGCATTTGGCCCAGCCCATTTTGTTCAACTCTTTGCTTTTAAATTTTCATCTTACCTCATACCCGGTGTTTTATCCCACTGTGTTATTTCTCTTTTATTGTTTGCATTTTATTTGAGTTATTTTCTGCTGTATGTATTTTATTTTGTTTATTGTGTTTGTTGGGCTTGGCCTCATGTTAGCCACCCCGAGTCCCTGAGGGGAGATGGTGGCTGGGTATAAATAAAGTTTGATAATAATAATAATAACAATAATAATAATAATAATACCTTTAGTGGAATATCTTTGTGTCTCAACTCTAGTGGGAAGAGGAGAACTCATGAGTCAACATTCTGAAGAAAAGCATTTTTCAGAGTTCTCTAGCCACATACAATGCCTTTTTTTTTACAGTTCTCTAAAAAATGCAATATGGAATAATGTAAACTCCTAGTTAACCAGCACCCATAGGAATTAGTAAATGTTGGATCAATGTTATCTCTGGTGATTTAAGAGTTACTCTTTAAAATTGCCTAATATTATACTCCATACTATACCATACCATATTTTTAAATGATTTTTATTAGGGAATAACATAAATGACATTAAACAAACACTTATTAGACACAAAAATGATTAAAATATCTTATACATACCTAAGATACTGGTTTTTATACAATGAAATTGGGTGAACATCATAAAAAGAAAAGTGAGAGTATAGAGACAAAAAAGGAAGGGGAGGAAAGAAAAAAAACCATACCATAATTTTTGTATTGACTTGATATTAAAAATGAAATATAATAATTAAAAGTACAAAGACAAAGAAAGACAAGCTTACATATTGTAACACAGATTGTCCTGTCTTTTCTTCCCTTCCTTTCTCTTCACTTCTTTTTCTTTTCTCCCTTCCTTCCCCTCATACCTTTTCTCCTTTCTTTCTCTTACTTTCTTGTCTCTTTTTTCTTCCTTTCCCCTCCTTCTTTCCCTCTTCTTTTCCTCTTTCCTCCCTCTTCCTGTCCCTCATGCACATGTCTACTTTCTTTCCCAATGACCTCACTTCATCTAGCAACAGTCAATCCAGTGACATCACAGAAGGGACACTTCACCTAGCAACAGCTTTTGTGGTACAAATGGATACATATTCATATGTGCATGCACATGTTGGCATATATAGAAGGTGGGGAGAGAAGATGATATTCCTGTCTGAGTGCTGTCACTTTAATTAACTGCTCTAAAATGTTTTCTGGTATAGATACCAGATTGACTGAACAGTTAACCCCCCCCCCCGCCTTTCTTCAGTCTGCTGAGATTTCCACTTATCCAATTCTCCAGGAATGTTGCTGGTGTTTTTGAAATTACTTTTTGCGGTTCTTTTAGTACCCTCTGGACAACAAGTTTGCTTTCTAACAAATATCAATACAGTTGCAAACTCCCATTACTCTTCCATTTACTCCATTGCTCTTTTCTGAATGTTTGTTCATCTATTCCAGGAAAGCAGCATCCACATTTGCATTGGTAATCTGCAATAGGCCCCAACAGTGTCATCCTTCTTTCTCTTCCCTTTAATTTTTACACAAATGTCCCCAATCTACTTTCCAGGATTAAAGTCATGGATCTCTACACAGGTATAACCATAACAGACATGTAATGCTCATCTCTCTCTTTCCTCTTTATTTATCTGATGTAGGGTTTGTCATCTATTACTACATTCCAGTCATGACACTCCTCCAGTCAGGTTTCAGTATTGTTATTCCTATTCTGTCATATTTACTTTGCTGTTCTAAGAATTCAAGTTCATTTTGCTTATTTCCCACTCTTTGTATTAGTATGGAGACATCTGAAACCCCGGGTCATTTCCCTTAGCTACTTATTTAGGGTTTTCCCCCTCCCAATGTTGGATTCTTCAATTATCTGCCTAGCTCTTGCTGAACTCCTGCTCTTTTTTACATAATTCTATGCATGTTGCTCACTTTTCCTGTACATGGAGGTTTTGAATGAAAGTAGTATTTCCAGAACAATTAACATTTGTTTCATGGTTTTGCACTTTCAGTCCCACTCCTTTCACTTATGCACCAAAATGCTTTTGGTTTTTTGGAGAAGCACAAACATTTGGTGTCATTCTGCAGCATGGCATAGGCAAAGGCTTTGACATAACTATTCTGGGGAAAACAAACAAGCAGAAGCCAAAAGAAGGATTTAATTTAAAAATAATATTCTGAGTTGAAATTTATCACCCAGTCATTAATTTACTTGCACTGGCTTGATGACAGATTTGTTCACTTAATTCTCAGTAACTTGAGATCTCTATGCTAAGCTCTTTTGTAATGCAATTAGCATGGTCTGCTACACTTTTGTTCTAAAGAGCTAAAGACTAATTCAAAAGATTAATTCAAGTAACAAGGGCTTCCACACTAAAGACAAGTATAACACCAGCTGCCCCCCCCCCCCAAACAGCTATGTATAATGGAAATGATCCAAAGCTTTTCAATGCACTTTTAATTATAGATGACCAAAAGAAACAATTGTCTCTCTACCCTTACACCTCTGTGCATAAACTCTGGCATTTTGGAATGGTCACTCAAGCAACTAACAGAAGGATCTGTAAGATGATGCATGTGGAACTTGGGGTGGGGGTGTAATGTACAAGTCATTGATTTCCATATTTCTGTAGGAATCATATCTTAGACAATAGTGCCCTTAATTGTTTTTGTTTTACTAGGAGCATTTTGGACTTGCGTAAGAGTAATAAGAAATGTGCTTCATGGGAATGGTGAATTGTTGGTAGGACAGTCATCCTTTGCCTACCTCTTGTATGATGTAATAACGAATAATGTATACTTAGTTCAGAAGGTACTAAGGATATAATTCAGAGGGCAGCTTTACAAACAAGAACAATGGGTAAAGTATGATATTCATATAATGAATGCAAAGTGAAAGTTACTTGATGTAAAGATAGGATTTTTTTGGGGGGGGGGTGTCATGTAGTATGTACGAACTTACCTATATGGAAGCTCTTCTGTTGAGATGTACACATTAGTCTCTTGCAACATACTTAAAACTGTCTAGATCCAGTTGGTGTCAGTAGGCTCTATAAAGTATGATTTAGTTTGCAATGACATTTCCAGTTTCTGCTCCTTAACCTCCTTTAAAAGTATCTGGCAAAATCTGTACATTTGTGGATTCAGAAGCTACAACTGGACCATTCAGTGGGAGTAGACTCTTCAAAGGAAGCATTAAGATTCAGGAAAACACCATGTTGAGAAGATACCATCATATATTTAAGCTAAGATGACTCATTTACTGTCTTGGTAAGGTCTGTGATACTGTGGTTCAATTTAAAGACCTTGGCTTGATGCGAAAAAATGAGACAACAGAGAATTATCAAGAATGAAAACAAAAGGACAAATACACCACCTAGTTTTCCACCCTGGTCAAACTGAACCAGGCAGTAATAAGTAGAGTTGTGCCATTTGGGCAAACTGTAATCCGTTTTGGTGTCCCAGATTTTGGTGGGGGCCCCAATCAGTTTTTTGGGAGCTTCCTGAATTTGAGGGGAAAAGAAATACATTTTTTATCCAGGAAGTCTAAAGATTTGTTTTCAATCTGGCCCACTGGTGGCAATGGGGGAACTTCCCAGGCCCCCCTTCCCATCATTTTAGGCATTGTTTGTCCTTAGACCTTCATTAAGAACTGAATGAAAAGCACCAGAGTTGGGATACCACTCTTTCTGGGAACGTTTGTGCTTATATCCTTCATTAAGACCTGGATTGAAAGCATCAGAGAAAAGATACCACTCTTTCTGGCATCATTTATGCTTATATCCTTTATTAAGACTTGGATTAAAAACATCAGAATTAAGATGCCACTTTTTCTGGGATCCTTTCTGTCTTCAGAGGAGACCTGGGTTTAAGGCAAAGGGTTAAGAAACTCTGCTTTATGGGATCCTTTCCCTTCTGACTTTAGAGGAGACCTGGGTTTAAGGGGAGGGCTTAAGAAAACCCACTTCCTGGGATCCTTTACCTTTTGTCTTTAGAGCAGACCTGGGTTTAAGGGGAGGGCTTAAGAAACCCCACTTCCTGGAATCCTTTCCCTTCTGTCTTTGAGAAGATCTGGGTTTAAGGCGAGGGCTTAAGAAACCCTGCTTCTTGCTGACCTTCTAGCAGCTGCCTCCCTCCCCACACTCCATGTGTAACTGAAAGGAACTGAAAGCAGCCAGTTTTTCGACAGCCACTGTTTTGTTGCTACCTAGAAAAAGTGACGATGGAGTCCATGCTGTTTCGGGCATCTGAACCAGCTGAACCAGCCAGAGACCATTTTTTTAAAAAAGGGATCCATGCACAAGCCTAGTAGTAAGCACATTTAATTTTGGATAGTATCAAATAAATATAGAAGCACCACTTAAACTGCTTCTCAAATGCTATCAAAGATTTCTTCTCATTCTCCATTTACTTGTGAAAATGGAAAGATATTGCTCTTTGATATTTCACAATAGATTGAAAAAACCCTGTATGCCTATTATGTGTGTTGTTGAATTTCTGGTGCTAGAATGCTGAGAACAAAGATGACACTACTGAAGAAACAATTATAATCTTTTGTTCTCAGTATTTGCATGTATATTGAACGTGCACCTTTTGATGGTAGGTATCTTGAATCATTTGGAAACCTGTGTGGTTTTCATCTGAAAATCAGCAGTTAAGTACACCCAGAGAGTTATTGACTTTTTGGGGGCTGAAGATTTTTCATTTTCGCTTTGGATTTTGCTGCCAGAATTACTGCCCATAAGACACTTTTATTTATCTCTACAGTGAAAAGTTCTCACTTTCTCCACTATAAACCTCTTCCTTTTGAAAATTGCCTGAGATTCTGTTTATAGGATGATGCCCTCTATATGTCACAGCTCAGTAGCTCCCCCCAGCCCCCCACCCAACCCTTGGCATAGTGCAGATGTAATCTGCTTTATCATTTTCACCTCAACTGACTTGGGATTTACTGTTTCTGTATGCTTCCCTCTAGGAACAAAGTGCTTAGTCATTTGAGTCCTGGCCCAGGACATGAGAGGAATTACTTAATGGCCCCAACTTGGCTTAATAATCTGTAGTGCGAAAATACTTGTAAAGGTCAGAATGGAGAGGATCAGATAATAAGCATAATTGATTCACCCAGGAGGATCTCATAGTCAAGTTGGTTGGGGAAAATAAATTGTGGTTTTGAAGCTAGAGTTTGTTTATTTTGTTTTTGTCTTATTCTTTCTTATCCTCTCTATTTTATCCTTATAAATAACTTGTTAGGTGGGTTGTGCAAAGAAGAACCTATTTTTGATGCAAACAAAACCCATGCATTTTCAGTAAAATAATGAGCCTTTATATAACTTAAGTTTATATGCTTCTACCTTCCATCTTTTCCTTTCATTCATTTCTGAGCAGGATATTGGAAACTTTTGTTTTGATTTTAAACAGATTGTGGTTTTTATTTTTATTCCAGAACTTTCAGAATTGTTGCTAATGTAAATTCTACTGTGTAAAGAAGGTGATGTTTTGATTCTGTGTTATAGTTGTTTTTGGTCAAACCACAATTTAAAGTGGTACCATGTCCAAAGGACAGTTACCATGAATTCAACCTAGTAATCCTTCCATTAAGGTTGCCTTACAGCTGCTGCTACAAAAAGCACAAATTCACTACAAGTTGTGGTACACAAAACACAAAGGTAAATATATTCTTTCAGCTAATATAATGCAATATTGAACAATTAACAAATTTATATAGTGTGGCATACAGCAGTATACAATGAATTACAAGCTGTGGTTTACACATTGATTATACAACCGTAGCAAAAAGAGTCTTTCTTGGTGTAAAGCCAACTTTTCTATAGGGCATGAAGTCCCTTACTCTAGAGAAGGATACTCTTGAGTGAAGTTTTTAGTTTCTTGTAAGAAGATACCCACACTTCTCTTGAGGGCATAAAGTCCCTTACTTTAAAGAAAGTTACTATTGAGTAAGTTTGAGTTTCTTGTACAAAGGTATCCACGACCAGTTTCAACTAAAGGGGGAATTGTGACAGGGATCCTGTTTCTGCCTAAAGTACTGGAGATCACTCATGCTCCGGGGAGGGGGGGGGGGGTGAATGCTAACTTCTTGATTGACAGAGAAATAAACCCCAATGATAATAACAATTGCTACCCAGTAAGTGGAGAACAGAGGGATTAGGATGGAAATTACTGCATATGACCATAACTGTGGTTCTCACAAACTCGTAAGATAAAAAATATTATTTATTTAGCAATATGATACTTGGAATTAACCAAAAGTGAAAATATTCTACTGTTGAGACTAAACTGAGAAATGTTTTGTTTTATTATTTCTATAAATAATTTTTGCTGTGACCATTTCTATAGCAACCTTCAACAATGTTCAACCATTAAAATAAACCAAATATATTTTTCACATATGGCCCAGATCTTAATATTTCCTTTATTTTTATTCTTCTGTTTTTAAACTTTCACCAATGTATTCCCCTTCTCAGATTACTAAAGAATGTCTCTATTTCTATTTTCTTTGTCCAATGTGGACAATTATTCATTCATACAAATATTGATATTAGGATTTCTTTTCATCTAGTCCTATGTTTGGAAAGTTTTCTTTTAGGGTAGGTTTACTATCATGTCTGCTTCTATTGGTTGTGCCCCCTCCTCCTTAAGAACTATGGTAACTTGTAGCACCCTGCCATAGAAAATGTGGAATAAGTGGTGTAGACACCACATTATCATTTTCCTTCCATGATGGCTAGAATAGTTTACTGGGTGTGGCATTATAGTGGCACCTAGTGACACAACATGGACATTTCCCAGGTTTAGGATGAAAATGAAACAAAATTCAACAAAACACAAAAGAAAACATAAAAATGAAAAACTCCAAACTCAACCCATGTGTTCCCATCTCAAAATGAAGTACATCTAAAAATAGAACTTACAAAAGCCTGCTCAGGTAACCAACCAAATTACATAATCGGTATTGATCGTATAAGCTCATACTTAACTATTCTTTTGAGACAGAGCAGTAAGCACTATGGTATATGCCACCTATGGTTTTTGAATCCAAGCAAATGTGAATCCAGTATTTATGTTATGAACATATGAAGGATTGAAGCAAGTATATGTTGTCTGTAAAATAGCTAGGCTAAGAAATCATGTGATATTATGTGGTCTTTTAAAGTGGTTTTCATTTATAACATGTTTTATCACCTCTATTGGTAAATAAAATTGTCCCATAACGCTAATAAGTAAATTGTACCTGGATGGAGCTCCTGATTGGATTATATAGTGAATCTATTTTAGGTAACACTTACTTCATTGACAGTTTACTTACCATGTGTCCATGTGTTCTTGTGTATAAATCACCCTCATGTGTACATTGAGGGTAGATTTTGGGGCTAAAATTTTGGATTTTGATGTGAGTCAATTGGATAAGTCAAAGGCTATTGACTTATGCATGATAAAGCACCAATGCTGTCTTGGAAGGCCAGCCGCTAGGCTACTGCTGTTGCAATTTTCCATCCGGACATACAGAAAGTCCAGGATTGGGCCACAGTAGAGAGTGTAGAGGAGGGTGTTTTTTTTCCTGTCAGGCTATTCTTAGATGGACTAGACTCTCAACTTTTACCTCTCTACTAAGAAAAGAGGATGTTTCTTTTTTTATAAAAGAGTTAAGCACAGGCAGTTCCCAAGTTTCAAACTTGCATTTTATGTAAGTTGGAACAGGTACATTTTTAAGAATTCACTTCACTTTTTGTTCCTGTGACAATTGGATTTTGAAAAAAAATGACTTGTTATGGAAACTATGAAGGACATCTTTCCCCCCATGATATAACTCTTACAAGACTTAATTTCCCTACCTACGGGTAGATTTCTCTCACTTCCTGTTGTCTCATCTATTCTTAACTATGTGCTGTGTATAAGTCAACCACAGAAGTAAACCATAGCAGAGCACCTGATGAACCAGCCTGGACACAGCATATTATTTGAGAACACAGAAATGCTGGACCACACCAACAACCACCATGTCAGACTACACAGAGAAGCCATTGAAATCCACAAGCATATGGACAATTTCAACAGAAAGGAAGAGACCATGAAAATGAACAAAATCTGGCTACCAGTATTAAAAAAACCTCTAAAATTACAACAGCAAAACAGCAGAGAGGAAACAACCAGGCACATCTTAACACCTCTCAACAAAAGATTTTCCCAAGCTCAGCCAGGCCTTCAAATGCTAATGAAGGTGGTCAGTTGAAACATTCACACTTATCTCCAGCAGAGAAGAGCTCTTTGCCCCACCCCAGCCATTCCACAGATATATAAACCCATTGTCCTAATTCCAACAGACCTCACTACCTCTGAGGATGCTTGCCATAGATGCAGGCAAAACGTCAGGAGAAATGCCTCTAGAACATGGCCCTATAGCCCGAAAAAACCCACAAGAACCTCGTGATTCCAGCCATGAAAGCCTTCGACAATACATTAAATCAGATATTTATAAATCGGGGACTGCAGGTACTTACACTGATAAGTGTTTTATAAAAAATAAGTACCTGTTGACAAATTTACCCAGGTTTTTTTTTCGTTGATTTTGTAACTAAAATTTCTGGACTTATATATGAATATATACAGCAATATTTAAACATATATAAAAGTTTGTTCTTGTTAATATTGTGTTGGATTTTTACATTTATAACAAGGGCCTTTCTTTATGTGTAAGATGCAGATGTGTTTTTTCCCTCTTTATTCAGTTGTCCCACTCCCTTTATTGCGTGCTCCAATTATTGTATTGCAATTACTTCCAAGGTGAGTTTAGATCTTTTATATCATACCTTTATATCATGACTATCGTAACACTTGTTATTCCATCCCTCTCCATTTGTCAGTTAGCAAATCCTGAATGGCAGGCTAAAATATGATTAACACAGAAAGGCCTATACCTCAAAATCTTTATGCTGGTTCATTGCCAAATCATGCAAAAGGTAAATTGCTTTGCATGCGAGTCCACAAAATCTGATTAAATACATTATACTACATCATATGATTTTTGCCTGGTAGAAATACACTGTGTTGTTATGGAGACAGACCATGAAATTAGATTTGAAGGAAAGGTTTGAAAGTGAGCAACTCTGTGAGAGTCAAATTCACACTTGCAATTCCTATCCTAATACAGATTTTGTTGTAACTTCCCCGAGTGAAGAAATGAATAACATCACTCAATAAAATTAATGGTATAACATTGGAACCCATATAAATCATTTTATAGCTTCCATTTTTCATCTAAAAGCAAACAGTATTTTCTTGTTTTCAGTATTATAACAGCTTTGAGTTGTTTACTTCCCTTTAAAACAAAGTAATCCATTTCCACTGAGCAGTTTAGCTTGGCTACATCAATCATAGTTATTATCAAGGTTTTTTTTGTTTTGTTTTTTTAAAAAAAGAGGAAATAAAAAAGAAATGTATAGAGAAATGGGGTGGAGATGTAGAAAAAGCAATGAGAAAGCAAGAATCATCTCGAAGAGACAGGGAAACTATTAAGCTATTTCTATAAATATGTTAGGATCCAAGAGTCCAGGGTAGTCCGTATCACAATTCTAGTCTTGATCTAACAAAGGTAGATAAGAAGGTGCTGCCTTGGTGAAATCTATAACAGTTTATTGCAAACAATTTTATAAGCAAAGAAAGTAGAAGAAAGAACACGTAAATTAATAAGGGTGTGCAATTCGGGTAAACCCTGTGCCATTTTCAGTATCTGGTTTTCAGCTAGCCACAATCTGCTTTTTCAGGAGTTGTCTGAATTTGGGCGGACAAAATGCCATTTTTTGATTCAGCAGCCAGAAAATCTGCTTTCGATCCAGGAAGATTGGCCCATTGGCGGCAATGGGGGAACTTCTGAGCCTCAGGGGAGGGTGCTTCCTCCATCAATGTTCAACATTTACACAAATGACCAGCAACTGCCAGAAGGGACAGAGAGCTTCATATATGCTGATGATTGTGTCATTACTGCTCAAGCAGGGAGCTTTGAGATGGTTGAACAGAAACTCTCTGAAGCTCTAGGTGCCCTTACTGCCTATTACAGGGAAAACCAGCTGATCCCTAACACATCTCCAGCGCATCCCTTGTTTGGGTATCAGCCAGCACGTCAATGACTTAAATCAAGAAATAGTTTTCTAAGATCTACAGAGACACTCGCTGGAACACCTCAGCAAGCGAGAGTCCAAAAGTGGCAGGCTCAAACCCAGAACCTCAACCAATGGCTGATACCAAATGAGAGACTCCCCCCAGGATGCAGAGCCAACTTCAAAAAATGGGGCTACAAAGTGGAATCCACAACATGCGAGTGTGGAGAAGAGAAAACCACAGGCCACCTGCTGCAATGCAACCTGAGCCCCGCCACATGCACAATGGAGGACCTCCTCGCAGCAACACCAGAGGCACTCCAAGTGGCCAGCTACTGGTCAAAGGACATTTAATCAACTACAAAGCTTGCAAACTCTGTTTTGTCTGTTTGTTAAAAATTTGTTAAAATGTAATACAATTGTCTGGTTGATACTGACACGATAAATAAATAAATGACCATCTATGAAATAATGAGACCAGACACAGAGAATTGGGTTAAAACAAGGATCTTGTCATTTGATCTAGAACCTCTTGAATTGAATTGTGCTTGGGGATGAGGCCAGATGTACACCAGTGACCACTTTCACAGCCTTCCCTTGGGTGAAACAGTTAACCCTAAGGACAATCCCAGTTAATTATCACCTGTAGGGCAAACCCAGGGCCCTCCATCACAAGTCCCAAGAGAACAAATTACTTCAAGACACCTAGGTCCCAGAACCTAAAGAGGCTATTCCAGACCTCTGCCCTTCACCAAAGGGACGTGGCAAAATGTACATTAAACCACTATATTCTCCTTCTGATATTTACCAATAATTGATGCCACTGTTAGCCAACTTTCAAAGTCTTTCATGGCACTTCCACACTGGGGAAAAACTTTGCTTCAGCATGGGTTTTTGTTCCCACACCCCCTCTCAAAACCTGGGCTTTTCTGGGGTATGTGTGTGTCTAGATGTTCTCCCAGTAACTACAGGGAGAGTGCTCAGCCACCCCCCCCCCCCCCACCACAAGTCTTAAAAGTGAAAAAACTTACCAGGCTGTTATTATGCAGCTCCAGAAGGCCTCGTGGCATGTCATTCTTACATGCCAGGAGGCCTGCCAGAGCAGCATAATGGCAGATGGTGTATATATTTTTTTACTTTTAAGGCTTTTGGGGTGGTTGTGGGGGGGGGGGGTGCTCTCTTGGTTCTCCAGGCTTATGAAGATGGAAAAATCAAGACGGCTGTGGGGATTGACCCTCGGGACTATCTAGGAATCAGTCCCCACAGAACCTATATCCCATTAGACCTTGGCCTTTCAGTAACGCCTGGGTCTAATGGGGTATCTAATTAATTTGCTTTTACCAAAGGCATCATTTGGATGCTGCAAGTCGTCTCTGCACCATGAGATGCAGAGCCAATCTTAAGAAATGGGGCTACAAAGTTAAATCCAGGACATGCGAGTGTGGAGAAGACCAAACCACTGACCACCTGCTGCAATGCAACCTGAGCCCTGCCACATGCACAATGGAGGACCTTCTTGCGGCAACACCAGAGGCACTCCAAGTGGCCAGATACCGGTCAAAGGACATTTAATCAGCTACCAAGTTTGCAAAATTTCCACCATTCTAGGAAATAAATACTTTAATTTTCTAAAAGGGATCGATATTTAGGCAACAAGCACCCACTCCAGCGTAGGAAGGCTTTTTTATCTGTTTGTTTGTTTAGTTCTGTTAGAAATGTAATACAATGTTCTGGTTGCGGATGACATGATAAATAAATAAATCATTTGGATGCCTCTGGTAAAAGCCTGACAGGTCCCTCATGTTGGGGCCTGTCTGGATGGGCCCTGTGATACAGTATTGGGTACCTGAAAAGCCCCATATATTAGGAAGAAAAGTTCTATCTGACCTGAAGTGATGCAAAGCTCACACTGCACTCACAACAAGATGATGGGCTGCATATTAAACATGCAAGAGGATGGCCTAAACCACCTATGGCTCTTCCTGCTGCACATGCCAATATTTTGTAGGCATTATCAATCTACTTTTCCTCTTGCCAATATCCACAAAGGCCATCAAATCACCTGTAGGAATGTAAAACATCTACTGCATTTGAATTGTGTCTATGCTGAAAGGGGCATATTTCAAAATATAAGTTACATTTAAATTTGTGCTAAGACTTTGCTACACTCAAAGTCTTACCAAAACAAAAGTGAAATATTTGCTCCATTAATTTCTCTCTCTCTCTCTCTCTCTCTCTCTCTCTCTCTCATCTTTGTTTTGCACTTTGAAAAACTTCACTTCACTTTATTTCTTCATTAGTTGATCTCCACCAAGGTGCTCCGAGTGACTTACAATTTAAAATAGCCTTTACACAATATAAAAACATTCAACATAAAAACATACAACAGTGACTATTTGGCAAACTGCACAACTGTTTAAAAAATTCTTATCCACTGGACAACAAATCTCTTCTTTTTCTTTCCTCCTTTGCTACCTCCCTTATAATTGCACCTTCTCATGATCATATTGCTTTAGGTTACTGTAGATCCCAGATAATGTCTCAGTTAAGAACAGTCATTTTCAGAGCCTCTATGTGATATCCAGTACAGAATGTTTGATGCAACAAGGAGTGGCACCCACTCCACGCTTCCCTTTCTGTGACTTAAGTCTTATACTTCTCCATTCCCAGGAGAACTACAAAAAAGAGAAGGAGCTTTGTAAAACTCCAAGAAAACTAGACCCTATTTAAAGAATCAAATAAGTTATTGTCGAAGGCTTTCAAATAAGTTATTACTACTTTGAGCTCTTTAGCATTGTGGTTCCATTGATTAACTTATTACTTCATTAATAATTTAATTCTTGAGAACAGTGAAGTTTCAATTTAAGTCAATTGAGTTAATTATCTGTGTTTGTAATGCAATTGATATTAATTTCTTCATTACTGTCAAAGCTTTATTGTTGTCCAACCTAGATAAACATTGATTTGGATATAGTGGATGTCAAGGAGGCTGATTCTGTAGTTTACTTTATTACCTTGTGTAGCTCTTCACTAGAAGTCAAAGTGGCCTGTGCAGGCTTAGCAATGAGACTTTTGTCCAGATATAAAATTTTCAGGTCTTCAGATTTTCAGGTTTTGAGACTAAAATTATAGATTTTGGTAAGAGCTATGGATAAGTTGAGGGTCAATCCTTGGAGAAGGGGGGGGCATGCCACCATTGAGTTGTTCAGATAGATGTCCAATTTGCATTTTATAAGAGACTCCCAAATTTTCAAATTGATGGGAAAATATTAAATTATCCTTAAAAACTGTAATTGATGTGTATGTCATCTCTTGCTTAAGTCCCACCATGTATTTCCTGGTCCCAATGGCTGTTATCCTCTTGCCAATCCAGATTGATTTTCATTGGAACCAGGATGTGTGATAAAGGCATAAACACTTTTTATTTTCCTGCTCACATTGCAGTTTCAACTGGAACTGTAACCCCCCTCCCCCCATACACTTTGGGTTATTAGTGGCACATCTACCCTGACCATTTTTAGCGGGAGGGGCAGGTCTGGCATGCTGAATGCTGAATTGGCCCTGTAAAGAGTCCCCACAAAGACTTCCTCTGCAGAGGTGAAAGGGAGTGTGTGCTAGGCATACACACTAATTCCACCCCCACCCCCCCCCCCCACACACACACATGCTTGATATCAGCCAGAGCAATGGGGTGCTGAGGGAGGGGGGATGGGAGAGGAGGAAATTCCCTCTCTAATCATCCTTTTTTCCCAGCACTACCCATCACCTCATTTGACATCAGGGAAAATGACAGGAAACATGGAGGTCCCATGTTGCAGCCAGAGATTGCCACAATATGGGGGATGGGGGTGAGAGGCAAATGTCATTCCATGTCCCTGGGCCACCTGCACCTGGGGAAGTTGGGATAGCAGTGGGGACAGTTATAACCTGTGTTGTGTTGAGGTAGCCTTACCCTGCATTGCCACATATCATCCCTATATCTGGCATGTGGTTGCCATGGGGCTGATTCTAATCAACAATAACCTAAGTGATTAGACTAGGCAGGGCCTGAGTCAAGATTGTCTCAGCCTTGAAAATTCAGCAGTTACACCCGAGACCTATGGACAACCCCTTTTGCTTTTATAGGTGGCAGGCCCTGGTAATGTTACTGGAGGGATTTTAAAAGGAGCAACCCTTCTGTGATGTTATAAAGCACAAAAGCCTTAAGCAACAATAAGTTTCATTCCAAAAATAAAATAATAAGAAATATTTAAAGTTCAAGATGATTATGACGATACATTATTTATGCCTATTATAACAGCTGTCATTAAAGCGAACTAGTGGAGGATGATAAATCTTCTATAAAGCAGCTCTTTGTACCAGTTCAATGTAAACAGTGACTCAGGGGCAGAACCAATTATGGTACTTACTGGAATCCATGAGTCATACACGGAAATATCCTGCATATACATATGCAAATTTACATCTGAGCTATTACTCTGTCTAATTTATGAAAATGAAAACATTTTATTGTCACTATGGTTACAGAATGAGGAGTCAGGAACTTGCTCTTGAAACTGCAACTCATCCTCCAATCTGCTGCTATGCCTGTTTAATTCCCTTCCTGCTCTCTTTGCTGTAACATATAGATCATTGTCTTGCTTGCTTAGAGAGAGACCTTAGAGTTGGCAAATAAATGTAATAATTCTTTTTAAAAGACCTCTTCTCTTTTTCACTTTTCCCCTTTCTGTGGAAAATTTTAAATTAAAAATGAGATTGCATCACAGCAAAGAAACCAACTCCTTCTTATGGAGATAGTTTAAAATGTGCTTTCTGGTATTTTTTTCCTAAGGATGTTGCAGTTGTTCTAGGTTTTAAAAAATTATCCTTAATTTAGTGAACTACCAGCAGTTGGGCTCTTGTTTTTCTTGCCTTTTTTTTTCGCTGACTTACTTTCCTTGTCAGCTTTTTTTTTTTAATGATCAGCTTGGCCTGTTTCTTTTGTATAGTTTTACTTCTGAACAGCAAGCCCCACTTAGGGATTCATATGCTTGACATTTCCCTTTTACTCTTCCCCAGACATCCTTGTGATAATATATTTCAGAGACTTAGCTGCCTCTCACAACTGAATTTTAATAGTTTCCCCTCTTTCCCCTTGTTCATACACATGCCTTTGCTTTCTTCCTACATTTCTAGTGATGTCCTTATCTATAAAGGGCACTGCTTATTTTGAGACCATAAGATGTTAATCTGGGACAATCCTTTATCAATTTTCTGTCTTCAGCAAGGCCTTTCTATGCTAGGTTGCTGCCTGTTGAGGGCCCTTCCAGACAGGATATCCCTCCTCCTGTTTTTCACACCCCGCTGCGCCTCCTGATTTCATTTAATTTTTTTTATTAAGACAGATTAATTTTACACTTGCATGCATACATTTAAATAATAAAAACAAAATATCATCAGCTCCACTGGCTGCCAATTAGCTTCTGAGCACAATTCGAAGTGCTGGTGTTAACCTATAAAGCCCTAAATGACTCCGGCCCAGTTTACCTGTCCGAACGTATTCTCCCCTATGAACCATCTAGGTTGTTAAGATCGTCTGGAGGGGCCCTGCTCTTGGTCTCACCTGTGTCTCAGGCGCGTCTGGTGGGGACGAGGGACAGGGCCTTCTTGGTGGTGGCCCCTCAACTCTGGAACTCTCTCCCACTGGAGATCAGAACTGCCCCCTCCTTTCTGTGGTTCAGAAAATGGGTGAAAACCTGGTTATGGGGTTTGGCTTTCAACAAGTGAATCAATATTTCTGTGATTCTCTCTAAGCTCTCTAAGCGCCAACCTTTCTCTGGCGGTCGGTGGGCATCTTTACGCCCCCTCACCTTGGCAAAACAAGCAGAGGTGAGCGCAAAAACCCAAAGCACCCGGCAGACCCCAATGATGCTCACCCCTCAAGGGTGGGAGTCGGAGGGTAGGCTGTGGCAAGGTTAAGCGGGCCGAGGAAAGGGAAGCCGGCTTGAGCCAGGCATTCACTGCCAATCCAGCTCGGACATCACAGGAGATAGAAAACGATGAACTGGCTGTAGGAAAATCCTTGGCCAAGGAGAAACGTAAGTTTTTCCCCTGAGAATCCATCCCACCGTGGAGGGCTATTCCCTTAGGAAGGGCGTGTTGGAAGAGAAGCCTATTGTAAGGAGCCTGCTATTCTCTACTCATCCCATCCAAGGAATTTCCACCATTCTAGGAAATAAATACTTTTATTTTCTAAAAGGGATCGATATTTAGGCAACAAGCACCTACTCCAGCGTAGGAAGGCTTTACGTGGAGATGTGTAGGGACAGATAAAAGAAAATAAGGAATATAAGGAATCTGAGCTTATGGCAAATACAAGGCGCTTAGGTCACAGACCTGAAACTCCCTCCCATGCGGTTTAGGGAGATATCCCCTAAACCACAGCCAGCTGAAGAGGAAACGCCTCACCCAGAGACTCAATTAAGAATTAATTAAAACTCACCAAGCGAGATCTTTAAAGAGAAAGTTCAAGCGGACGGCGAGGAGGCGGGGAGCGTGCGCTCGCGCGAAGGAGGTGCCAAGAACTCCCGGAAACTCTGGAAGAGTGCACGAAAGCGCACGCGCGAAAGGGAGGAGGACAGGAGAATACTATCGCGAGATCTTCAGACCACCCTCAGACCATAACAATCAGACACATATAGAAGAGGGGAAGAGGAGAGGATTAGACGAGGGAAACCCCTCCTATCCAAACAAAAGGAATGAACCAAAGTGAGTAAAGAGTAAAGAGAGTAAAGAGAGAGGAATAAACAGGGAGAAGCAACGAAGTATCGAAGAGTGCTAAAAGAGAAAGAAGAGGAGCGGATATCCCATGGAGGAATCGGAGAGCCCAAGAGCAGTATGAGGTAAAGAACAACTAACGGAAGGGAGAAAGGGGAAGGGGGAAGAATATAAAGAAGGGGAGAAAGATCCCCGGAAGAGAAGGCAAGAGGGAGAAGAAAATCGATAAAGCGGGGGAAAGATCTACAAAGTGCTAAATTACCCCCACCATCTCTTAGAGAGATGAAGGGATAGAGGAAGATTTTGAGATCCAGGAAGAAAGGCAACCCCCCCCCAGTCTCGAATTCGGAACTTTGCCTGCTAGGACCGTCCTCCCCCTTCTAACCTTCCCTCCCCCAACCATCCAGACTCCTACCCCTCTTCTCACCCCTCTCCTCCCCCCCCCCCCCAGACTTTTCTCCCGCTGGGAACAAGAGGAAGAAATATAGAGATTAAGCGGATCAGAAAAAACAGAAAGTAGAGAAGCGCGTGGGGAGAAGTTCGTGAGTGCTCCTACCACATTAAGGAATCCACACTCCTTTTACCTCCCCTTCTTATCCTGAAACTTCCACCCCAGTTGACGTGTCTATCTGCCATTCATAAACTATAGAGAGAATAATATGGCAAATTTCACATCACTGTCAAACTCAAAATGATGACCCCCAAGAACAAGTTGGAGAAATCAGACAAAGACAGCAAGGAAGTAAAAGATCCAAAGGAAACCAAAGAAAACAAAGAAATCAAAGGCCAAACAAGAAAGGGCTCATCAGCGGAAGACTCAATTATCAAAGAGATCTTGAGAGAGATCTTGAAGATTGCAGAAAAACAAGATGAACTGCAGAAGGATCTTAAAAGGATTGAAACAAAACAAGAAACACAAAAAAAAACCTTCAGGAAGAACTGCAATCATTAAGGAAAGATCTTACGTCCGAAGTCGGCTCGATAAAAGAAGAAATGAATAACATGGCTTCAGACATAAAAAAGATCAAAGAAGATAAGGAAAAAACTGAGAAAGATCATATCCAATTAGTCCAGAAAATTGAAAAGTTAGAACTGGAAATCACAAAAACCAAAGAGCTGCAGGAAAGAATGGAAACGAAAGATTTAGAGTCCCAACTAAGATACAGGAATATTATAGAAGAGCCAAATGAAGACTTGAGACAAATAATCATTACGTTGACAGTGGCCATGCTCAACAAAGAACAAAAAGATATAGAATTGGAGATAGACAGAACCTACAGAGTCACGACAAACTTCTCTAAAAAAAATAATACGCCTAAAGACACAATAGTACACTTCTCCAAAAAGAGAACTCGTGACGAAATACTGAAGATTAATAGCAATGCGCCGCCCCTGTATAAAGACAACAAAGTGATTATCATGAAAGAATTTCCCCAGTCTATAATAGCTAAAAGAAGAAAATACTTTTTCCTATCAGACGAACTCAAGAAGGCTAACATAAAGCTCAGATGGGAAAAACCGGAAGGATTGATGGTGTCCTATAAAGAACATAAGCACTGGCTGACAAACGAAGAGAAAGCACGGGTCTTTTTTGAAACTTTCATGAAAGATCAAGAAAAAATGCCAAGAGACCACAGATTACTCGGAGGAAGACAGATGAAACACCCTCTTAGCTCACCGGACAATGATAGGCAACATGGACCCAAAGCAAAGGAACCCAAAACTAAGGCTACGGATGGTGGAAACGAACTAGACGGCACAGGACCTGCTCAAAAAGACCAAGATCAATATGGAAAAAGTGAATGATTGTATGAGGGAAATAAAGATATTTTGCAATAACATAAAGAGTCTCAATTCACCTATTAAAAGAAGGAATCTATTTAATAGAATTGAGAAGGGTAATCACACGGCGCAGAAACACACAGCCCACTTAGTGAACAGAGATCTGGAAAAATAATTTTACTCTTTTGCTGCAGAAAAAAAAAAGAGGGGTCATAATTTATGTAAAGGAAAAATTAGCTCCAGAACTGGCTTTTAGAGACTCGGATGGAAGGGTGGTAGGTGTAAAAATAAAACGGGAACAAAAACATCTTAATTTGCAACCTATATGCACCAAACGGCCCAAAGTCAAAATTCTTAACTGATCTGAATGAAAAAATTCACGAGTCACATCATGACCATTTAATTTTGCTAGGTGATTTTAACGGAGTAATAAACAGTAATTGGGATAAAAGTAAAGCTGTAAAAAAACCCAAGGGAGATAAATTTAATACGGTACCTTTAAAATTCCTGAAACTTAAAGAAGAATGGGATCTTGAGGACTCTTGGAGAAATCTAAATATTGGAGAGAGGGACTACACTTTCTACTCTGGTCGCCATGATAGATGGTCCAGAATAGACATGGTCTGGTCCTCAAAATCCATCAACCCACAGATCTCCAGAATTAAAATACTTCCCAGAGACCTATCAGACCACTGTGCCCTAGAAGTCACATTAAATCGGAGGAAAGAAACACCTAGATGGCGTCTAGATGACAACTTACTCAAAGATGAAAAAGACATTGAAATAAATAAAAAAACTAATAAGAGAATATTTCGAGCTGAACAATACTCAAGACACCAAGATTGAAATCCTGTGGGATGCCTGTAAGGCTGTGATGAGGGGTCACCTCATAAAACAGAAGGCAATAAACAACAAGCCAAGAAGCCAGAAACTAGAAGAGGTAAACAAAGCACTGGAAACGGAAGAACAAACATTCAAAAGAAACATGGAGGACAAAAAAGCAAAAAAAGAAATAGACTCTCTCAAAAGACAGAAGGCTTCTCTATTAGCAGAAGAGCTAGCGAAACAACTATGGTTCATCAGGCAGAAGGAATTTCAACAGGCAAATAAGCCAGGGAGATGGTTATCCAGGAAGATCAGAAACAAAAAACAAGAGAGCTACATTGTGAGACTAAAAACCAAGAAGGGAGACGCCACCACGGACTCAAACATCATCGGTGAATTCTTCAATTACTACGAACAGTTGTTCGTAGTAATTGAAGAATTCACCGATGATGTTTGCTGGTTTGCTGGTATGCTGAAGACCGAATTAACAAAGACGAAATTATGGCCTATATAGGAGCACAGAAACTAGAATATTAACAGACCAGGAGAGAGAATCACTCAATAAGGAGATTTCAGAAGAAGAAATTAGGAAGGCGATAAAAAGATTGAAACCAGCAAAAGCCCTGGGCCCAGACGGCTTTACAGCATCGTTCTACAAGACCATGTGTGAGGAAATTACCCCGTACTTGAAAAAAGTCATGAATAAGACCATGACTGAGAAAGTGATCCCCGACTCATGGAAATCAGCAACCATCATTGTGATACCCAAAGAGAACACCGACCCAACGGAAGTGAGAAACTATAGGTCCATATCCCTACTCAACCAAGATTATAAATTGTTTACTTCGATTCTAAGTGAGAGACTGAAGATCTTTCTAGCTAAATGGATAGGGGAAGAGCAAACAGGATTTCTCCCGGGGAGGCAAATGAAAGAGAATACAAGAAACATCATCTATCTGATAGAATATTATGATCTTCATCATCAGACAGGAGTGGCCTTTATTGCGGTCGATGCCGAGAAGGCATTTGACAATGTGTGCTGGGAGTTCTTCCATTCAATCCTGCGGGAAATGGACTTTGGCTTCGGTTTTACAAATGCGATAGAAGCGATCTATAGTACACAATATGCTACTTTATGGATCAACAATCGTCCATCCAAGCAGATAACCATAAAGAAGGGGACCAGACAGGGCTGCCCGCTCCCCCCCCCCTTATATTCATCTTGACCCTAGAAATTTTACTTAGAAACCTTAGAGCAGACAAATCCCTCCCACATCTAAGCGTTGGTAAACAGGCCCCAAGATTTAGAGCTTTTGCAGACGATTTGATCTGCGTCATAGAGGATCCGAGGAAATATGCTCAAAGGTGGCTATCTATAATAGAAGCCAATGGAAAGCTGGCGGGCTTCAAGATCAACAAAGAGAAGACAAAAATCTTAACAAAAAATGTAAACAAGGAAAATCAGGAAAACTTAGAAAAATCACGGGAATGCAAATAGTCCCAAAACTAAAATATCTAGGTATTTACATATCGGCAAATAATGCAAATCTCTTTAAAAATAACTACGTGCCAGTATGGGACAAAATAAAAAAAGACCTGAAGAATTGGACCAACCTCAAGATCTCCCTGTTGGGAAGAATCAGTGTCATCAAGATGAATATTTTACAAGACTCCTCTTTCTTTTTCAGAGTTTACCTATAATCCAGAGTAAGACACCTTTTAACGAATGGAACAAGACGATAAGATCATTTGTCTGGAAGGGTAAAAAAAACTTTAACAACCATGCAATCAGGAGGCCACTTTTGAGGATATGGGAAAAGTACAAAAACTTATTATATCTAGGGAAAACTCCGATGTGGCTCTCCCCCATTGAGGGCGAACAAAGATCAATAGGTACTGCTCTGGCGGGAAGATAATGGCGCTCCATGCAGTCATGCTGGCCACATGACCTTGGAGGTGTCTACGGACAATGCTGGCTCTTTGGCTTAGAAATGGAGATGAGCACCACACCCCAGAGTCAGACATGACTGGACTTAATGTCAGGGGACTACCTTTACCTTTACTATTGTCTTACATTATATATAATGTAAACTAATGAAAGACCTCTTCCAAAAATGCAGACAAAAAACTAAAAGAAGACGTAAGTTATGCCCAGCTTCAGTCCTGCCTATAGGTAAAGTGTGGTGGCAGCCATAGGAAAGAATTACTGTGGGATATGAAGAACCTTCAAAGCTTTGGAAGATGCAGCCTATCCTTGGTACCCGAAAGTTACCCTGCAACCTTAACACCAGTGTTTCTCAACCTGGGAGTCAGGACTCCTGGGGGGAGGGGGGGTTTGCAAGGGGGTGTCAGAGGGGTCACCAAAGACCATCAGAAAACATAATATTTTCTGTTGGTCATGGGGGTTCTGTGTAGGAAGTGTGTCCCAATTCTATCATTGGTGGGGTTCAGAATGCTCTTTGATTGTAGGTGAACTATAAATCCCAGCAACTACAACTGTCAAGATCTATTTTCCCCAAACTCCACCAGTGTTCACATTTAGGCATATTGAGGATTTGTGCCAAGTTTGGTCCAGTGAATGAAAATACATCCTGCATATCAGATATTTACTTTACAGTTCATAACATTAGCAAAATTACAATTATGAAGTAGCAACAAAATAATTTTATTTTGTGTGGGCCACCAAAACATGAGGAACTGTATTAAGGGGTCACAGCATTGGGAAGGTTGAAGACACTGCCTTACACAGTGCTGAGGTTTTTTTTAAAAGTACATTTGGAAAGTAAATTTGCCTTTAATATGTGTTTATACTAGTAGTTTATAGGATGTATAGCTGCAAGAAGAGCAGTCTATCCCGTTTGGGTTTCATATCACTTCATTGCCACGGGAAAATATTTAAATCAAGTACTGTAGACAAATACTGTTGACAGCACTGCATATTAAACTGCAGCTCTGACATCTTTACTGCATGAACACTTAGGTTTTACTGCATATTCATAAAACTTTGTAGTTTTTCTACCATATTTAAAAGACAAAGACCACTATAATGTCTTGGTTAAAACAATCTATTCAGTGACTTTCAAAAGTTATTTGTTTGTTTTATTAGACATTCCAGAAACATTCTGAAAATATAGAAACTGCCTTATGGACTTTGAGGGTAAACTGGCCTTTACTGTTTGTCAAAATCATTTGTTTCCCTTGTTCTATATTCACATTTATTACTGTAAATATAATTAGCATTGCTCAGAATAATAATTAATTTTTATTTATTATGAATTATCTTTCAGTTATTTGGGCTGTCACCAAATTTTAGGATTTTCACTTGTGCTGGGGCCATATTAGCATCTAAAAAGTGACTCCCTCAACCACCTCAATGTTTGATGCAGCTAGGCAGCTACTCTAAGGATCCCCATCCCACCCCATGGTGTCCCTAGGTTAAAGCAGCCTTGTCCTAGATTAAGCTGGATCAGCCCCATGGGGTGTTGAACCACTGTGGAGCTGATCTAAGTACACACAGACCTAAGCAGTCAGTGTAAATGAACTCTAAATTACATTCTGTATCATTTCCTGCTCCCCAGTTTCTGTATGTGTATGTGCCTTCTGGTTATCTGCTGACTTATAGAGATCCCATGGATTTCATTGGGTTTTCTTAGGCAAGGAATCCTTAAAGTTGGTTTTGCCAATTATTTCCTCTGAAATATAATCTATACGACACCCAACTTTCGTTGGCAGTCTCTGATCCAAAAATTAGCAAGGGTTGACCCTTCTTAGCATTTAAAATCAGAGAGGATCTTTAGTGTGTTTAGACTACCTACCTGCATGATCTACCTAATTACAATCAAAATTTGATTTGTGACTTTGCTGTTCTTCCTGACACTTACTTCCCATTGATCATACTTCGTGAATTTCCTTTTATGAGTGTTCGGATGTTATTTTATGTTTGAATTTTCAATCCCGAGGTGGGCAGCAATTGTTCTTTTGACCAACAGCTCCATTGAGTCTTTGCTAGACCTTGTTTGATATTGCACTTTCTCTAATTATAGAAATCACTTTGAAACAGTCTTACAACTGGCAAATACTGAATCATCTCTAGAAGCTACATTTTAGTTATCCAAAGAGATTTTCTATGTATGTGTATATAAAGATTATCTATTTCCTGCCATAAGACTTAGAAGCTCCAGCTCCATTTATTTTTAATTCTTACAAAAATCCTCCACCTTGTCTAAATCAAGCTGTTACTTTAGTTTGCAGTACTGATATTTCTGCACATTACATCTAAGTAAAAAACACCAATTGTCTTGATGGTTTCAAGGATTCTATACATGACCTAAATTAATAATTTTTTTAAAAAGGAAAGGACTTTGCTTCTAGCTTAGGGCAGCTATAAATGGGAGCTCGTACTGTCTTAGCTCATATGATAGATTAAATGAAAGACTTCAGTCAAAAGAGCTGTCAATGTGACACGTTTTAATGTGTTCTAAATGTACTTAAAGCATTTTTAATCAGAAGAGCTGTTACCATAGCAGCCACTGTGTCATATGAGAATTAAGGAATCTGTTAAGACTTTCCTTTCTTTAGTTAATTTGAGATGAAGATCATCAACACAAAAAGCAATTGCTTTGGTTTGTCATTTTCTAGTCTATTCACTTTATAATATACCAGGCTATGGATATTTATTTCATTGCTTCCACAGCCAGTTCTGTTTTGTTAATTTATACATAATACTTTAAAAGAATAATAATAAAGGGATTATTTGAATTTAGCTTTATTGAAAAGGGAAAAAGGAAATAATTAGAAGGTAAGCATTTCTAGTTTTCAACTCAAACATATTATGTATTTGGATTTTGAATTTTAACAGTAGTATGGTGTAATTAAGGATTTCGTCACATTGACTTATTTCCCCATCCAAGGACATTTCAGGCTCATTTAGATGATGGAGAGACATGGAGCCATCACAGGATGCTGAACTACTTCCAGCAGACATGGTTTCCCATCCATCATTGAAATGAGCCTGAAGGAAGGCACTCCCACCACGGGTAAGTAATAGTCTTGTGAGTTACTACTGCAATTAGATCCACTCTTTAAGGGTAAAAACACAGAGGATGGGAAATATCTTTCCCTGTCCACTGTAAGTGCCATAAAAACACTCTATGGAATTGTGGGCTTTACCATTTAGGGAGGAACACTGCTTCAATGCTGGTGGTTTTTGCTTCTTCCAGCACGCTGATGTTTGTCCACCTGTCTTCCCAAGAGATTTGCAGGATTTTCTGGAGGCAGCGCTGATGGAATCCTTCCAGGAGTTGCATGTGATGTCTGTAGACAGTCCATGTTTCACAGGCATATAGCAGGGTTGGGAGGACAATAGCTTTATAAACAAGCAAGTTGGTATCCCTACGGATGTCCTCATCCTCAAACACTCTCTGCTTCATTCGGAAAAATGCTGCACTTGCAGAGCTCAGGCGGTGTTGTATTTCGGTGTCAATGTTGACTTTGGTGGAGAGGTGGCTGCCAAGGTAGCAGAAATGGTCAACACCATTAAGCTGTATCTCTAACAATGGAAAGGGATTGGCTGGTGACTGCTGGAACAGCACTTTTGTTTTCTTGATGTTCAATGACAGGCCGAGCTTCTTGTATGCTTCTGCGAAGGTGTTTAGAGTGGCTTGTAGATCTTCTGAATGCACACAGAGACATTGTCATCAGCATACTGGAGTTCTATAACAGATGTTGTAACCTTGGTTTTGGCTTTCAGTCTGCTGAAGTTAAACAGTTTGCCATCTGTCCGATAGATTATTTCCACTCCGGTGGGAAGCTTCCCATCAACAAGGTGAAATATCATAGCAATGAATAAAGTTGGGGCAAAAACACATCCCTGTTTGACACCTGATTCCACCTTAAATGGGTCACTTTGGAAGCCATTGCTGTCCAAGACTGTTGCCATCATGTCATCATGGAGGAGCTGCAGGATGTTCACAAATTTGTTGGGGCACCCAATTTTTTGGATGATGGGTCCAGAGAGTGCTGTGATTCACTGTGTCAAATGCCTTTGCAAGGTCAATGAATGCCATGTACAGAGGTTGATTATGTTCCCTGCATTTTTCTTGGAGCTGTCGTTCAGTGAAGATATTGTCCACTGTTCCTCTTGAGGAGTGGAAGCTGTTCTGGGATTCTGGGAGGGTGTCTTCTGAGAGAGGTAGAAGGCGGTTTGCAAGGATTCTTGCTAGGATTTTCCCACCTGAGTTTAGAAGGGAGATACCTTGATAGTTTCCGCAGTCTGTTCTTTCCCCCCTTTTTTTGAAGAGGGTGATGATGGTAACATCCTTGAAAACTGCTGGGATTTTCTCGGTGACCCATACTTTTTCTATGAGGTGGTGGAGTTGTTGTGTCAGCTCAGGTCCTCCCTCTTTAAAGATTTCAGCAGGAATCCCATCAGGTCCGCTGGCTTTGTTATTTTTTTGTTGGTTGATGGCATTGCTGACTTCTTCCAAATTAGGCAGTGCTGCAAACACATCCCTGGTTTGTTGTTGCAGGATTTGTGAGAGAACCTCTTTGGCCACATTGGAGCTGCTGTTCAGAAGGCTTTGGTAGTGTTCTTTCCAAATTGAGCTATGGTCCTTAAGGAGTTTGGTTCCATCTGATGAGCGTAGAGGCTGTATGCCATGGTTTCTTGGTCCATAGATGACCTTTGTGGCCTTGAAAAATTCCTGAGCATCATGGGTATCTGCCAGGTGTTTCAGCCTTCTTTGTCCACAAGATGTTCTTGAGTTCTCTTTTCCTTCTTTGGACCTCAGCTTTTCTGCTGGCGTAGACCTTTTTCTTAGCAGCACAGTTGATGTCTCTCTGCCATGTTTGGAAGGCTTTCCTTTTCTTGTCAATTAGCTGTTGGATCTCGTTGTCATTCTCATCAAACCAATCTTGATGTTACTTGGTTTGATATCCAATAGTTTCTTTGCAGGCTATGATGATGGAGCTCTTCAGTTTGTTCCAATGTTCCTCAACATTTTTGGGGTGTTCTGTGGGTAGATGGTCCTTGAGTGCTGTTTGGAGAAGGGCTCGTTTGGAGGGATCCTGAAGGGCTTGGGGGTTCATTTTGCACCTTGTCTTTCTTCTTTGGAGTCTGCGCTTGGGGGCGATCTTGATAGCCATCATGGACTGGATTAGCCTGTGGTCTGTCCAGCAGTCATCAGCACCTGTCATGGCTCTTGTGAGGAGCACATCATGGCGGTTTCAGGCACGTGTGATTACGTAGACTAAGAGGTGCCAATGCTTTGACCGAGGGTGGTTCCATGATGTCTTGAACTTGTTTTTCTGGTGGAAGAGCATGTTGGTGATGACAAGGTTGGAAGGGACTGCCTGAAGAAGACCAAAGAATGCATGGAGTTGGCTTTGCTATCAGAAATGATCTGGTGAAACAGCTGACTGAAGCACCCACTGGCATCAACGAACGACTCTCAACCCTCTGAATTGATCTTGCCAAAAACCAACAGGCAACCATCATAAGTACCTATGCACCGACACTAGATGCTGATGAAGACATCAAGGAAAATGTTTACTGTCAGCTGGACACCGTCCTATCAGAGATACCTAAGGAGGATAAAATCATCCTCCTGGGGGACTTTAATGCAAGAGTTGGGTGAGACATCGGCCTTTGGCCAGGGACCATAGGAAAAGACATGGTTGGAAACAGCAACTCGAATGGCATCCTGAAGTATTATCAATTACAACTGAATTAAACACTAAGAAATATTAAATTAGAATCACAAAGCTCTCCCAGAAATAATGAAGACAGTCTGCAATCTTCCCTGTGCACATTTGTGTGGGAACAATCTTTGCTGAACTAACACTTGGACAGATCATCTAAGTAAACATTGTGCTTGTAATAGTTTTCATCTTTAGGAAGGGTTGAATGATAATGCATAGGAAAATAATTAGACCTCACAATTTAGGTGGTTGAGTGTAGGCAACATTCAAAACAATATGCCTGCCAGTATTGATCCCCTCCACCTAAAAACAACTCTATGGTTCCCGAGTCCATTCAGAACAATGCTTCCTACACATAATCTATTGAGTGGATGAACCAGTCCCATTAATTTAAAAAAAAAATCCCAAATCTTTTCATCAAGAAATTTGGTCAGTATTGTGCAAAAATAAAATCAATGCCATCCATAACTATACTGGTCAAATTCTATTTATTTGTGATTGTTCATTGCCATCTAGTTGACTTGGATTTATGGTGACCTTATAAGACTTTTCAAATCACCCTGTTATCAACAGCTCTCTTCAGGTTTTGCAAACTCAGAGCTGTGACTTATTTGATTTAATCTAGCCACCTGAAACACAGTTGCTTTGTTTTCTTCCTACCATACAAGCTTTTAATGAGAAATGTCTCATTTTGATATGTCTGAAATTCAATACTCTTATTTAATAATGTTGGCTTCTAGAGAGATTTCAGGCTTAAGTTGCTCATGAATCTATTCACTTCTTTTTTTGGAAGTCTATGATATTTATAGGATTCTCTTCCAGTACCACATTTCAAAATGAATGTATTCTCTTTGGCTGTATTTATGCTTGAAATTAATCCAGTGAAAGATTAGCTTGGGGTGTCCAAATGATGTACCCGGGCTAATGCCTTGGTACATTTTGGGGTAAGCCTGAGGTAGATCTGGGGTAGGCCTTTAATTCAGGTTGAACCCAGGTTAACCCTCCCCCAAAGACCCAAATCTCCCAGCAAGTTCTGGATCTTTGCTAGTTCTTTTGGGGTGGTTCCAGACAGGCAGTTATCCCAGGACCATTCATGTTTTTAAAACATGGATGTTCCTGGGGGCCTGTCCACACCCACCCCAGAAAGCACACACTTTCTGGGGTGGGTGTTCAGTTGCTCTTGCGGGAATGGCCTGCAAGAACATCTGGAAGCCCTCCCCCAAAGCCCCCAAATCCCTTTGAAAAGTAAAGAAAACTTACCCAGCCTCTCGTACAGTCTTGCAGAAACTCCCCCAGTGCAGAGAAATGACACACCAGGAGAGCAGGGGGAGGGGGGAGGAAAATCGCTCCTTCCCCCCTTCCCCCAGGTCTCCCGGCACATCATTTCTATGTGCCTGGAGAGCTGCTGCAACAGTGTAAATTAGTCTGGACCAGGGTTTTCCTGGTTTGTAGCACATTAATTCAGGATTGTCCAGGATGTCATCGGAACAGCCCCTTCTTTATTGCAGGAGTTACCGCAATAAAGGGGCTGTTTGGATATGCCCTTGGATAACCATGTACAATCCTAGATGGCATCCCCACAACCATCCAGTTCTCTCCAGGCTCAGGCTTCCCAGAGAAATGGGGTGCCAGTGCCTTCCTGTCCCCACCTCCCTCTTTTTGCAGGGAAAGACAAAAAATCTTTGGGAAGCAGTTTATCTTTGGAGGAGATGAGAGAGATCATCCTTTCAATGATCTGCTGCTTTTGTGATGATGCCAGAATGAGAAAGAACAGATCCTGTAGGAACAGCAAGGTATACTTTTCTGTCTTTTATAGCAGGAATGGGGGGGCAGAGAGCAATGCCAAACCGCCATTGGTTGGGCTATGTTGCTAGTTCCCCCACCTCTGGGGTGGAGTATTGCTCTCATTTGGAGATGGAATATAGTTCTGACCCAGCATTTATTATGCCTGTTCGAGTCACATCTCGGACGATGTGGAAGGGCCCTTCCTTTTAGCTTTCTTCACTGTCCAACCTTAAATATTCAAAAGAATTGGAAATGGGATTTGGACAATCCAGAATTTGTATTCATTGAATGACATAACAAAAACTAGTAAGTACATTTCATCTCAACATGGAGAGGAATGTATTATACCTGTCTACCAAGGAATTGTTATAAATGAAGAATCTATCAGTAAAATTTAAACAAGATGATATCTTAATTTCTCTTCTATGAAAAATGGCTATTTGAACAGATATTCAAATGCTGACTTGTGAAAGTTAGGAATGCAAAGATCTGTATCACTTTTTCCAAATTTCCCTTTTTTATTACAAGAAGAATCCCACTCTAGCCTTCCTTGGAAAGGACTTCCACAACATAGGAGCTACATCCAATGCTGCATTCTTACCAAACATGTCTGTGATAGTGGTGAATGAAGAGAAGGCCTCCTCCAAAGAACTTAAAACCCAGGCAGGCTCATTCATCTGCCTTGTAAACTTAGGAGCTTTTATACATGTGTACACATACATGATCTGTTCAACAACAAGTTACAGTCCATTTTACTGGACCAGTTTAGTCTTAATTTATGGCATACTTTTACTCAGTTATATTTCATTCAAAGGTCACAAGATTAAATGAAAGAGTAAGAGAAATATTATGAACCTGATCTCACACCTTGGGGAAATGAAGAGAGAGATGGGTTAAGTGAGGCTAAATATTGAAAATCCCATGCTGAATGGAGAGCAGGATTATCAATTTCCCCTACATCTCCTAACTTCCACTCATTTGGCTTGCTGTTATACAGATAGTTCCTTTCTGGGCCTTTTTTAAAAAAGTGAAAACACAGCAATCTCATTCTGCTGAAGAAAAGTAATGACATTGTAGTTGATCTTGGGAAGAATTACTCATGCCAAAAAAATGTATAATTTTAAAACATTTTTGACTGCCTGATACAGTGTTCCTGGCACAGTCAGAAGGAACAGGAACAACAACAAACAATTAGCAATTTGGAAGAGATATTATATATATATATATATATATATATATATATATATATATACACACACACACATATATATACACACACACACACATATATACATACACTAAAATTAGCATTGATTCACTTAATACTTGAAAGTCTCAATCTGCACCTCCATCAGACATGTGCAGATGAAGAGTCTAGACTGCTATATAATGCAGTTCAATGCAGTTAAACGGCATTCTGAAATGGCATTATTGCAGTGTAGATTCAGCCTGAGTTGGCAATTCATCTAACTTCTCTTTCACGCTGCATTATATGGGAGTGTAGATTGAGTCCATGTTTCTTACTCTGTTTAATCTGCTTATGAAAACAGTGGCTTGTTGTGCTATATTGGAGCTTGGCAGAAATATGGGCAAGAAAGAGACAGCAGGGGCTCCAGCTTATAGGTAATATTGCCATCTGTGCTAATAGCCCTTCTTAATTCTGTGAAGCAGATTACAATTTCATGGGCAGAAAAGGGAAGGGTGCTCTCTATTTATTAAGAGCAATTTTACTATAATTGCTACCTCATGGAACCGGTATATTATGATAAGCTTGTACATAATTTGTATGATTGTCATATATAAATTCCTGAATCAATCAATCAATCAAACAAACATGGGCATAATTCAGATGTGCATACAAATATATGTGCTCTAATTTGGAGTGGTGTGTATGGGACCAAGTACCTTACTTTTTTTTTCTGCAGGCACTCTTAGGGGTACTGCAGAAAAAATTGAATTATTTCCCAGTAGACCTTTCAAGTAGGTTTTTCCAATCATTGTTTTGAAAGAAAATTGAAAAATCTGGAGGTAATAAAGGTTTTAGGATGCCTGTGGGGATGTGGGGGAGATTTTCATATTTTCATGTGTTTTATGAGAGTGTTCTGTATTATTTTAGGGCAAAAAAGTGGAGATTAGGGATTTGGGGCTATATCTTGTGCACTCCTGCAATAGTACAAAGAACATTGGTGGAATTTCAGTTTATTTCATGCATGAATTTAGGGGAAAGTGTGTATGTGGGGTGGCTTTTGTCTTCCTCTCAACCTCAGAACAATTTCTACCAAAACCCATCCAATGACAGGTTTCTTTTAAGATTGAAAATGATGTGAAGGCACATAACAACAGCCAGTATGACTAATAATAATAATAATAATAATAATAATAATAATAATAAGCCAGTACAGGTGGTCCCAGTGGTCACTGGTACACTGGGTGCTATGCCAAAAGATCTCAGCCAGCATTTGGAAACAATAAACATTGACAAAATCACGATCTGTCAACTGCAAAAGGCCACCTTACTTGGACCTGCACGCATCATTTGAAAATACATCACACAATCCTAGACGCTTGAGAAGTGTTCGACTTGTGATTTTGTGATACGAAATCCAGCATAAAGATCTTGTTTGCTGTGACATACTGTGTTTTTGTGTCAGTAAAATAATAATTCTGTTTCTTACCTGTCTCTACTTGTGGTGGGTTAAAGATAGGGCCCTTCTACATTGTCATATAATCCAGTTCAAAGCAGATAATCTGAATTTTATATGGCAGTGTAGAAGGAGCCATAACTAAACACATAATAGTAATAAATATTACACTATGTAACATGATTTTGTTCCGGGGTTATAAATGTCATTTCCTAATTGATTCTATCATAAAAACTTGGGAAAAGTTTATTAATTTGAAAAAAAAAACTTTTTGCAGGACATCCTGCAGCACATTTCGATATGGTTTTAATGAATATCTCATTGAGTCTCAACAAATTCAGCATAGTTTGTGGCAGCAACAAAAATGAAAATTCTGTAGTTTAACAACTACTTTTGAAGTAAGTACCACACAATTAAACAGGAATAATACTTTCAAACTAGGAACAGAAAATGTTTCAATTTTTTTACATTGTGTTATATAATATACACATATTAAAACATATTTCTACAAAATACATATTTTAAAATACACAGAACAATTATTAAAATATAGTGATAAAAACTTACTGGGTAGGCTGCCGGAAGAGATAGGGCTTTAGATGTATTTTAAATTCCAACAGCTCATTTAACTTCCAGAGCTCTTCTGGCAGGTCATTCCACAATCTTGGGGTGACTAATGAAAAGGTCCTCTGAGTGGTGGTTGCCAGTCGGGTTCTGGCAGGCTGGAGTAGCCAACCCTCAGAGGTCTTAAGTGTGTGGGGTAGATTGTATGGGAAAAATAGTGTGTAGAGGGAATGGAAGAGCAACATGTTAATAATGTTATGGGTTAGTGGGAAAATGCATATGCAAATAATTGCCTAGAGCCTAATCCCTACCAGAGCAGACCCATTGTAGGCATAGTATTTACCTATTTGTTGATTTACTATCCAGCTATTACTATCCAACCATTGATTCAATGGAGCTAGTTTAGTTGGAAGTATTCAGTAGGGTTCAGGTTAGTGAATCTTGCCTCCTTAACATTGCAAATGTGATTTGTATAGGAGAGACAAAGCAGACTGAAGTGAGAACATCACATGCAACTTTTTAGTGTTATATATTCAATTAGGTATTTACTTATGCTTATGAATCATCCAAATGACATGCCTACAGTTAGGAAGAATGTATGAATATGTAAGTTGAAATACAATATTTGATATTGTAGTATTTTTAATTTGAGTAGTGAGTTGTTCTGAGCTCTCATTTAAGCTGAAATAGAACAGAGTAAATATAATAATTAAATCAGTCTTTATTTCTATCATTTCCCAATTAAGAATTTGGCTCCAAAGTGTGTATATCAGGCATCCAGTTGTCATATCTGAGATCACATTTTGAAAATGTACATTGGAGCTCCCATAAAAGTGGCAGTGGAAGCCACAACAAGTCAGTGGCCCAGGAGGAGAACCAAATACTGAACCTTGAGGGGCTGCTAAAGGAGTGATATCAATTGAGAAAGAAAAAGGAAATATGCACTTTGATGTAAGGCATTTGTACAGATGAAGAAATTATTTATAACTAAGATATATTTCTTTCCTTCTGATCCTCACTGTACCTTTCCTTTTAATGCAAGTCCATTTATATCATGTGCAATGTGAGAAAAAACAAGTACTCCCAGAATTTTAAGCAACGTCTATAAATAAATATCATACCAGTGGAGGAAAAATTGTAGTACAAGAATTACAGTGGAGTGCTTTTGAACTTTACACAGTTCATATTCAGTAAGCTTTGAAGAAATTAGACTTAAAGAAATGTTATACTTTCAATGATAGTGATGGAAAATAATTTATGTTTCAAGTTCATAGAATGAATATGTGCTACTGAAGATAGAAATCAGATATAATATTTATGGTATTTTTCAGTCCTATACAGAGATAACAATCACTCAATAATTTATTATGGTCATAGACCAGAATAGAAATTAGAGACAATTTTTACAATAATGTACATATAACAGAATAATAAGAAGTAAAATAAAACCATGATCGACAACAAGCCACAGGATTCTACCAAAGGCTACAGTTTGTACATAATCCAACCATCCCCACATGATTCGCCGGGCTATCTGAGTACTTCTGAAAGAGCACTTTATTGTCATTATCTCCTGCTGATTTATTACCTGTCTACTAGTCACAATGCCAGTCGTACAAAATTTAGCAGCCTATTTGTAATTTGTGCATCATGGTCAGAGAGTAGAAGGGAAAGATAGAATTATTCTGTCCTGTAGAAATGGTGATTAAAGGAAGATGTCTCCCTTTGTAAAAAGGGCAGTATAAAAGGACATGACTGAGCATTTCTACAACTTCATTTACAGAGGGACAAATGTGCTTGTTATATGAAATCCTTTTATATTTTCGCTCCAATGAAATAGAAGGTTAATGCTTTCCTTTTCTTAGGAATTAACAAGTTTATCAAATAATTAGAGTGGCCAAAATGTTTCCTACTACATGTTGAGTTATTTGTAATCGTTGTGTCTAAAAGTGTTTCAGATGTCAGATTTTCAATTTTTTTCAATATTTCATAATAATAATAATAATAATAATAATAATAATATTTCATAATAATAGCCAACACAGATCATTGGCTCCTGCCACTTTATAGATGCTTGCATCTCTCCCCAGCTTGTATCTCTCTCCACTCTCGCAGCTTGCCCATTAGTTATATGTTTTTTATGAGATGTGAAGAGGGGGAAAGAGTCTGAGGATCAGAGAAACTGAAGAGATTAGGGATTGGAGTTTTGAGAAAATACTACAATACTGTACAGTAGATTTTGGAGGAGCCCTCCAAATTCCTACTTCTAACTCTGAACAAGGTAGCAAGAGTATCGCAATCACTGCATCAAAGGAGAAAAGTGGTGGCTGAAGGGAACAATGGTTTTTGGAATATTTCAGGTTTTGTAGTTTTAGATTTGGGATGCACACCCTGTAATTCTAAGATTATAGTATTTGTTGACTAAATTCAAGTGATTGTGTCACTCTATATCCCTTATTTGTAGTTTTATTAAAGTTTCATATTTAGTAACTGTTTCCATGTAGTTTGAAGGCCTTTAGCTGGCATTAGAGGATCTAGGACAGTTGGAAAAATGGGTTTTAGCCAGTAATTGATTGTAAGGGTCTAGACATCAACCTCAGCAGAGTTCTGGCCAGCCTCAAGATGCTAAATTCACTTGGGCAAATATATTTCAGAGAAACTTAGTCTTCAAAATACTCCAAGTTATTGTAAACAGATAATGGAGAACTGTACAACAACTGAGATAGAAAATTATCTTGTGGTTGATTTACATAGAACCCTCCTACACAGACTATTCACTACAGTTTAGAACTGGTTTGGGAAAAAACAGTTTTGCTGTGAAGATGATTAGATTATTAGGTATGGGACTGTTTAAGACTAGGAAGGGGATTGCAGTAATAATGGCATTGGCTTCAATTTGCTCTTTGGTTTAGAAATAATCAGTTACCCTTCCTTGGGGTCAATTAACCCACTGCTAATTGAGACATTTTCCAGTAGCCCCATTCTGGATTTTCTCATGCACTTCAGCAGGGTCAGATGTGTACAATGCACTCTGCATTTTGTGGAGCCAGTTTCATCCTGCAATCTGAGATATATTGGGATCTGCTGCAGTACATTACAGGGCTTACCGTAACTCTGACTTTCCTGTAACTTTCTTTAATTTGTCGTACAATATACCTTTCCATCCATGCTGCAGCACATATTGGCTGTGTTTTGTAGCAACTGCAGTTATGTGTTGACTTGGAGCTGCATTAAATGGTCTGTGTAGATAGGGTTATAGAAAACATTTTCTGTGGAGGAAATAGCATTTTGTGGAAGAAATAAGATTTCTATATTCAGTAGCTATATTTATATAGCAGAGATTTTCTAAGACAAATTGCTCTCAGGCTTTTTGAAAGCACACATATGCACACCTTTTGGAAGCAAGTTTTTTTTCATTTGTGATGTCAGAAAAGGAACCAAAAATATGTGTGTGTTTGTGTTTGTGTGTGTGTTGTCTTAAGATAATGCACATGTATATGTTTACTTTTAATAAATTATTTGCTATTCATTTCATGTTTTCTTTATTCTTATTGATCTATTTCAAGTATTTTAATGATAAAAACATTCATTTTCTACATTAGACAGGTTCACACCCAAATTTGCTACCAATATAACTATGCTTAGGAAAGTGGGATTAATATTGCTTCAAGAATGAATTCCCTAGGGAACGTACATTCTCCCATCTGTTTCTGTTGAAATTATTTCATGGCATTTTGTGCTACTGATGAAATGAATATGCAGCAGTGAAATTGTATATATGAATACAGAGATAGTTATTTGCAGCAATAAATTCCTTAGGAGTCCTTGGAATTTTTTAATTACACCTTTAGAGTTCTTAATGATTTTCTTCCATTTTAATGTTCAAAATATCAGACTAAGCTGTGTGCATCACAGCCATTACTGTCATAACATTTAACTTACTATAACCAAATTGCTTGTGGTGGTTTCATAGACTGATCTCCATGTCAAGACAGTAGTTTATCTAAATTACTCTTCAATATGAGTGATGCCTATCAGCAAGGCCAAAGTGGCTCAGCACAGTCCTGGGGCCATCAGTAGGAGGTCATCAGTTGTGATAATACTCAGTTTGCCTTTCTCACTTCTGGATCTTTCATATATTTGTAGCTACACATAAACAGCAAGAATCCACTCCTAATGTACTGAGGTATTGAGAATGGTCAGTTGGGTATTCATAGTTCATGGCAGCATGTGAATATGCCACAACTTTATTTTTTATTTTTTAAATGGTTCCTAACTGACTGCCAGATATAGAGAGCAATTTGCTCAAGACATCTGTATTATCTTTTTGTTCTTTGATAATGATAGTTAACTTTGATGGATTTGCTTCATGTCTTTGATAGATCTCTTGACTCAGACTGTGTGCATATATTTATTTTCAGAAAATGCAGTTGTGAATACCTGCATCTTAAACTAAGGTTAATGCCTGAAGTGGGGAGTGACTAGAGTTTATTACTATGTATAGTAATGCTTAAGTCAAAAAAACTAACGCCAAAGTACTGGGTTAGTGTAATTACTGTATCTCAACTTTTTTGGGGGGAAAAAGGAACCATCCCCCTTTCTGTAGAGTAGTAAAAAGCAAGCATTGCGTAAATTGTACTTTGGGCACAGTTGAACCATTTTAATTAACATAAGTGGTTGAACTGATGATATTGAGTCTTTTTGTTAATTCACTGAATAGTAAATAGTAATATATAATGGATAGTAATACAGTATGCCCTCCCACATCCATAAGACTGGTATCCATGGATTCGCTTATCAACATCTAACAAAATGTGCCCTCTTTAGACATTTTCTAAGCCCTCCATCTTTATTTCTTGAGATGGAGGTCCGTCATTTTAATAGGGCTCACTATTAGCTTTGATTCTATGTATCTATGCAAAGCTTGGGAACACTTGCCTTGTGGATACAGGAGATTACATTATAATGTAAATGCTACATGAGTACATTAGGTGTTACTAAAAGTGAATCAAATATAATAGTATTTTTTTAGGCCTACATCCAATTGTCAGTCCCAGCTTCAGAACTGATAACTTTTGCCAATTTGACCATACCCTGATTTGGCCATATGTGTCCTGGCTTTGATCTGTGAAATGTTAGCGGATATATTATGCAATTCTATGAGGCAGAAAGTACAGAATTAGTTACTGTGTTTGTGATGAGCTTTAGTGCTGTGTAAATGAATACTAATAGTTATTCTTTTTTTAAAAAAACACAAAATCATTTAATTAGAAATCTGATTAAATTTTTAAACTCCTTTTGTAAAAAAAAATGTTTTACCCAACCTGATTAGACACAGTGTTTTCTCCTGACATCCGTCATTCTTGTCATTTTTCATGACACCTCTTTCTATATAAAATGGATACAATACATCAGAATTAAATTGTAATTAAAAGAACAATATTGCAATATCAATATTCAACCTTTTAATTCCTAAACATATTGTTTTCAGTTCTAAATCAGAAATATCAACTTGCCAAATATCTACACTGATCATATACCAAACTAGTATACCAAATATCTACACTGATCATATACCAGACTGAAAGCCAAAACCAAGGTCACAACAACATCTGTTATAGAACTCCAGTATGCTGATGACAATGTTGTCTGTGCGCATACAGAAGAAGATCTACAAGCCACTCTCAACACCTTTGCAGAAGCATACACAAAGCTTGGCCTGTCACTGAACATCGAGAAAACCAAAGTGCTGTTCCAGCAGTCACCAGCCGTCCCCTCTCCAATGCCAGAGATACAGCTTAATGGTGTAACATTGGAAAATGTGGACCATTTCCGCTACCTTGGCAGCCACCTCTCCACCAAAGTCAACATCGACACCGAAATACAACACCGCCTGAGCTCTGCAAGTGCAGCATTTTCCCGAATGAAGCAGAGAGTGTTTGAGGACCGGGACATCCGTAGGGATACTAAGGTGCTTGTCTATAAAGCTATTGTCCTCCCAACCCTGCTATATGCCTGTGAGACGTGGACTGTCTACAGACATCACATGCAGCTCCTGGAACGATTCCATCAGCGCTGCCTCCGGAAAATCCTGCAAATCTCCTGGGAAGACAAGCGGACAAACGTCAGCGTGCTGGAGGAAGCAAAGACCACCAGCATTGAAGCGATGGTCCTCCAACATCAACTCCGCTGGGCCGGCCACGTTGTCCGGATGCCTGACCACCGTCTCCCAAAGCAGTTGCTCTACTCCGAACTCAAGAACGGAAAACGGAATGTTGGTGGGCAGGAAAAGAGATTCAAAGATGGGCTCAAAGCCAACCTTAAAAACTCTGGCATAGACACTGAGAACTGGGAGGCCCTGGCCCTTGAGCGCTCCAGCTGGAGGTCAGCTGTGACCAGCAGTGCTGCAGAATTCGAGGAGGCACGAGTGGAGGGTGAAAGAGAGAAACGTGCCAGGAGGAAGGCGCGTCAAGCCAACCCCGACCGGGACCGCCTTCCACCTGGAAACCAATGCCCTCACTGCGGAAGAAGATGCAGAGCAAGAATAGGGCTCCACAGCCACCTACGGACCCACAAGGAAACCCATGATGGAAGACCATCTTACTCGTCCAACGAGGGATCGCCTAAGTAAGTAAGTAAGTACCAAACTAGTTAAAATGTAATTTCATACATCTGTTATTTTTCTCAATAATATAATTGGAAATTAATTAAGTGTAGAGTCTGCATTTTCATAGTAACTAGATGGATAAGTTGAGAACAAACTAATTGTGTAATTTCTTTAACTCACTGACAAACTGTGGTGTGTGCATTGCATTGCGATGGGTTACATCACTGGTCATAGCATGATGCAACCCAACGCAGCATGGTGTAAGCATCGTAATACATTGGAGATTTAAAGAAATTTAAAATATCACTTGTTTTCACTTGCTGTTTGACCAAGTACATTTTGGAAGGGGGGGGGGGGGCAGGAAGACAAGAAAGTGTACAATACTTATTTGTATTGTTAAAATTAATCATAATCAAATAAGTATAATGCATTTTAATTATTATGACTACAGTATGAATGTTTCCTATCTTCAAATACATTGGACTGGTTAGTTAACTAGGAGGAACTTGCATGGATTATTAGTGTCAATCCATAATAAATACTTCTCTATATGGGTCTGGAAGATGTGTGGGGCACTATGTTCTCAGTGTGGTACTCAAGATTTTAAGGGAATATAGCCTCAGGCAATGAAATAGTTTTGTTGTTGCTGTTTATGCATTCAGTCGCTTCCGACTCTTCGTGATCTCATGGACCAGCCCACACCAGAGCTCCCTGTTGGCGTTCACCACCCCCAGTTTCTTCAGAGTCAAGCCAGTCATTTCAAAAATACCATCCATCCATCTTGCCCTTGGACGGTCCCTCTTCCATTTTCCTTCAATTTTCCCAAGCATCCATTGTCTTCTCTAAGTTTTCCTGTCGTCTCATGATGTGGCCAAAGTACTTCATTTTTGCCTCTAATATCCTTCCCTCCAATGAGCAGCCGGGCTTTATTTCTTGAAGTATGGACTGGTTGGATCTTCTTGCAGTCCAAGACACTCTCAGAATTTTCCCCCAACACCACAGTTCAAAAGCATCTATCTTCCTTCGCTCAGTCTTCCATATATAGTTATATAAAAATAGTTAAAGACTGAAATTTTGCAGGGGAAATGCAGCTTGTTAACAACACTTTGGACCCAATCCAAATATTCTCAGTAGCCCTGCATCATATAGGATCATGTTTATAAATCATACATCAATTCCTTATCATCCATGGAAGGACTTTTGACAAGCTTGGAAATTCTACTTTTTGGGCGGCATTTCTCAGAATCCCCTAGCTGTGACTAACAAAATATACTGGCATGAGTACTACATGAACTGCAGTCCAAACATTTCCATTTCTAAGTTCATATCGAAAAGTGACTTAGGTTGATTTAAAAGAATATTGTATCTCTGGATTAGTTTGAAATAGACTCCTTAGTCTAGGCCAGGGTGATGATCAGGTATCCCTCCAGAAGTTGTTGGATTGCAAGACCCTGCATCCCTAAAAGTAGAGCCTTTAAATTCAACCTGAGTCACTTTTTGATATGAACTTAGAACTGGATATGTTTGTAACCAGCACCGTTCCTGATTCATATCCTGGTGTAACTTTTTCATTAAGCTAAGCTTACAATTTTTGGTTTTTTTTATTTTAATCCTTGGATTACGTGCATTTTCTTTGCTCCTGTGTGGTATAAATGTTCCTAGTGCTGTGATTAGAATGTTTATTTGTTTTTGCAGTATTTTTGTTTGCAGTGAAAAGGCTAAAAATAAGATAAGTGGGATACATAGGGAAAACTGCAGCAGTTAACAAAAAGAAATGATCAGATAACAACATAAAGATTGTTCTAAGGATAACATGTTTTTAAAAAGCAGACACTTGGAATATTTGTTTTTTTGTTGTGTTCTTCACATCATTTCTGATTTACAGGGGCGGACAAAGTGTTTATGCTGCAGCAAGCATTGGAGGTGCCCATTTTGTGGGCATCCCACTCCCAAGACAATAGTTCACCTGTTCTTCCAGAGTTGTCCAGGCCTGTTCTAAAGCAAATGTCTTATAGGGTTTTTTTTTATTTTGCAAGGTTTGTTCCGAATACATTTGCCATAGCCATCCTTTGAGACTAAGAGAACGTGAATTATCCAGTGTTGATTCAACATAGAAAACCCTACTTTGATATGGTTGGAGATATTAAAGAAGAAGTGCTTGAACTGCCCCTAGGAACATGGAAACAAAGACATGAAGAAAATTAAATGAATGAATATGTAAAAAAAAGAAAGAAAGATTATCGCCTTCAGTGAAATAGGAGGAATGGAAAAAGAAGGAAATGAATAGATTCCATTTGCCAGTCAAATATACCCAGGACTAACATTTGAGACACCAAAAGTTGTTCTTGACAGAATAAGAACATGTTCTTGTTTGAGCTTTTAGTCTTTTATTATTGTAGAATAGAATAGAAGAGAATAGCTTTTGTCATTGTACCTTGTAAAACAAAAGTAAATTATTTCCCAAGAACACATCACAACAACGACACAACAACAAAGTAATAAAATGGAATATTGTACATTTTTCTTACAAATGGAAAGAGCAAGAAGTAAACTGTAGAATCCATTTTGTCCAAACTTCTAAGGATTCTTTCAAAATGCAACTGTTTGGACCGTGATTGTGCCTTCATTTTCTGCAATCCTTTTCTTGGTACAGTGAAAAAGTCAGTTAGGGGTTTTATAAGTTACACCTGCAGCATGGCAAATGGTGCACAGAAAGTGAAAATGTCCTTTATAAAAAGTTCCTGAAAAGGTTTAAAATAATCACCTTTCACCCGTCTCATTTTTTTCTCCCTGAATGACTTTTGTTTTTTAGAAAGGTCAAAGCAAAGTGGAGGGTGGAAGGTCTTAAGCCAAGCTACATTTGATACCTCATGATGTTCTGGCCATCAGAGCTGAAAGCTTTTCAGTTTAAAAAGTTGATTTTGCTATCTGGAGAAAAAGCTTCCAGCTTTACAGGACAGTAAAACAAACTTACACATTTTATGCATTGTACTTGTAGTAATTATGATACCCTGATATAGTTTTCCAAAGCTTTTAATGGTAGGTATGTGACAAAGTAATCTTGTTGCTCATACAAATAGACACATCTAATGCCACTTCTACTTCCCTATAAAATCCAGATCAGGGGTCAGGAACCTTCGGCTCTCCAGGTGTGGTGGACTTCAACTCCCACAATTCCTTGAGGCTCGGCATTCACCCCAAAGGCTTACCTTGGCCTCAAGGAATTGTGGGAGTTGAAGTCCACCACACCTGGAGAGCCGAAGGTTCCCCATGCCTGATCCAGATGATCTGCTTTGAAGTGGATTATATGGCAGTGTAGACTCATATAATCCAGTTCAAATCAGAAAATGTGGTTTATTTGATTTGATAATCTGGTTTATATAACAGTGTAGAAGGAACCTAAGTAAAGGTTTAGGCTAAATCTACAATGCCACATAACACAGTTTGAATGGCATTATTTGGCAGTGTAGATTCAGCCTCAGTAGAAACAGGAAGATCGATGCTTTTGAACTGTGGTGTTGGAGGAAAGTTCTAAGAGTGCCTTGGACTGCGAGAAGATCCAACCAGTCCATCCTCCAGGAAATAAAGCCCGACTGCTCATTGGAGGGAAGGATACTAGAGACAAAGTTGAAGTACTTTGGCCACATCATGAGGAGACAGCAAAGCCTAGAGAAGACAATTATGCTGGGGAAAGTGGAAGGCAAAAGGAAGAGGGGCTGACCAAGGGCAAGATGGATGGATGGCATCCTTGAAGTGACTGGACTGGACTGGACTGACCTTGAAGGAGCTGGGGGTGGTGACGGCCGACAGGGAGCTCTGGCATGGGCTGGTCCATGAGGTCACGAAGAGTTGGAGACGACTGAACGAATGAACAACAACAAGAAACATCTTATATTAAAGGAAGAAGACGGGTGTCAGATGGTTTAAGTCAGGGGTCCTCAAAGTTTTTAAACAGTGGGCCAGGTCACATTCCCTCAAACTGTTGGAGGGCCAGGTTATAATTTGGGGGAAAAAAGCAAGAATGAATTTCTATGCATACTGCACATGTCTTATTTGTAGTGCAAAAAACACTTAAAAACAATACAATATTTAAAATGAAGAACAAATTTAACAAATATTAACTTATTAGTGTTTCAGTGGGAAGTGTGGGCCTAGTTTTGGCTGATGAGATAGGATTGTTGTTGTTGTTGTTGTTGTTGTTGTTGTTGTGTGCTTTCAAGTCATTTCAGTCTTAGGTTGACCCTGAGTGAGGGCCGGGTAAATGACCTTGAAGGGCCGTATTGTTGACCCCTGGCTTAAGTGGTCCAGCAACAAGGTAGATTCAGAAGTTACATAATTTCATTCAGTGTTAAGGGATAAATGCCAGTGTTTTTATAGCAATAATGACAATACTCAGAGGGATGTATACACAAACTATACACTTTGAGAAATTGAGAATTTAGGCCCCGTATACACTGTTCTTATATCCCAGGATGTGATCCCAGATTATCTGCTTATCCCAGATTATATTGCAGTGGAGATTCATATAATCAAGTTCAAAGCAAATAACATGGGATCAGATCCTGGGATATAAGGACAATGTAGAAGGGACCTGACTTAGCCTAGTGATGACTGAGGACCCTTCTACACAACTGTATAAATATAGAAAATAAATAAATAAATAATCCATATTGAACTGAATTGTACTTACTTGCTTAGGAGATCCCTCATTGTCCAAGTAAGATTGTCCTCCAAGTTCGGTGTACAGGCGGTGGGTATGTAGGTGACTGTGAAGCCCGATTCTTGACCTGCATGTTCTCCTGCAGTGAGGGCATTGGTTTCCAGGTGAAAGGCGGTCCCGGTAAGAGTAGGCTTGACGCACATTTCTCTTGGCACATTTCTCTCTTTTGCCCTCCATTCGTGCCTCTTCAAATTCTACAGCACTGCTGGTCACAGCTGACCTCCAGTTAGAGTGCTCATGGGCCAGGGCTTCCCAGTTCTCTGTGCCAATACCACAGTTTTTAAGGTTGACATTGAGTCCATCTTTAAATCTCTTTTCCTGTCCTCCAACATTCCATTTTCAATTCTTGAGTTCGGAATAGAGCAACTGCTTTGGGAGATTGTGGTCGGACATTTGGATAATGTGGCCGGTCCAGCAGAGTTGATGGCAGGGGACCATTGCTTCAATGCTGGTGTTCTTTGCTTCTTCTAGCATGCTGACATTTGTACTCCTGTCTTCCCAACTAGATTGTATGGCAGCGTGGACTCAGATAATCCCATTCAAAGCAGATATAGTGGATTATTTGCCTTGATATCCTGGGTTATATGTCTATGTGGAAGGGCCCAGAGCATCTGTTTGCATTGGACAAGATTTCACTCTGGCATTTACATGATGCACAGTGGTTTCTTGCCCCTCAAATTTTGCGATGGTGTGAACATCTGTGCTGCCATTCTGCTTTCCCTGCACTCCATGGTGTGAAAAAATGGCATGGCACTTACATGTGCTTTTTTTTCTTTCTTTCTCTAGGGCTGGTCTAGATACACCCTGAGTGTTCTCATTGACCATGGGCTGCTGACTGATTACTGGGGGTGGGAAAGCACACAGGGAGATATGAATGTTAACAATTTAATCTATAACATTTTCTTGTGTGTTTAATGTTGGGTGTGGCCAAACCTAAGATTGTTTAATCCTTGCCCCATCATGTGCTGCATTCTGGCCATTTGCACCACACACAAAGACTCCCAATCTTCCACCATGGAAGTGAACAAAAGCATGCTGTACCTGCAGTGTCTTCTTCCACATTGGTCAAGGTATGTAGTCAGGAGCAGGGAAGAGAGAAAGCAGGATAAAGAAAAGGAATTAGCACTATGTTACAAAGATCACACAATTTCTTCAGTAGTTTTCTATTACTTGCTAATTTCCCGCTTTCTATATGCATCATTTCCCAGTAAAATTGCAGAAAGAGGCCAATTAAGGGGATGCATTGCCACTTGACTTGCCCAAGATCACCCAATGAGTTTCATTGCATATTCTATCTACACTAACTGCTCTATTTATTCCAGCATTCATGTTGCAGTCTTGTAAACAGTTTTCTCTGCATGCTCACTGATGATCTGGGTTGACATAGATTAAATCTGAAGGCTCTCGTGTAGCAACAAACCAACAAAAAATCTGCTCTTTTAAAATCACTACATGATTTCTCTATTAAATTGCTACGGCTCTTTTCCTCCTATTCACACTCAAATATTTTAAAACAGAAAATGTCACAAGCTTTTTAATGAACATAACTATTTTGTGGCAAGTTTAATACAACATTTAGAAGCATGAAAGTTTCCATCATCCTATAAGATAAAGAGGGAACCCTTTCATATTGCATAGTTATAACATGATTCATCTAGTTCTGTAGTTTATAGTTTAGAAAGGGTATTTGCTCTGGTGGCTGACCAAATTACAAATCTTAGAATTTATATAGAATGCAGCCATTACAGTTAAAGTGGAATATAGCATAGAATTATGCAGTGTGAAAGGGACTAGGACACTAATTTTGTGTTAAAGAAAAATAAATGGCACATCCAATCTTTTCACCTTGCAATAAAAAGATTATATTCACATGTGATAAACTGGTGGGCATTCATCCTGTATTAGAAAGAATAATCAACTATTTGAAGAACTCTTTGAGAGTTCTTGGAGAACGGGAGAAGTTCCAGCAGATTGGAGGAGGGCCAATGTGGTCCCAATCTTCAAGAAGGGAAAAAAGGATGACCCAAACAATTACCGTCCGGTCAGCCTCACGTCGATACCGGGCAAGATTCTGGAAAAGATTGTTAAGGAAGCGGTCTGCAAACACTTAGAAACAAATGCAGTCATCGCTAATAGTCAAAATGGATTTATCAAAAACAAGTCATGCCAGACTAATCTGATCTCTTTCTTTGATAGAGCTACAAGCTGGGTAGATGCGGGGAATGCCGTGGATGTAGTGTACCTGGATTTCAGTAAGGCCTTCAGCAAGGTCCCCCATGACCTTCTGGCAAGGAAACTAGTCCAATGTGGGCTAGGCAAAACTACGATGAGGTGGATCTGTAATTGGTTAAGTGGATGAACACAGAGAGTGCTCACTAATGCTTCCTCTTCATCTTGGAAAGAAGTGACGAGCGGAGTGCCGCAGGGTTCCGTCCTGGGCCCGGTCCTGTTCAACATCTTTATTAATGACTTAGATGAAGGGCTAGAAGGCATGATCATCAAGTTTGCAGACGACACCAAATTGGGAGGGATAGCCAATAGTCCAGAGGACAGGAGCAGAATTCAAAACGATCTTGACAGATTAGAGAGATGGGCCAAAACTAACAAAATGAAGTTCAACAGTGACAAATGCAAGATACTCCACTTTGGCAGAAAAAATGAAATGCAAAGATACAGAATGGGGGATGCCTGGCTCGAGAGCAGTACGTGTGAAAAAAGATCTTGGAGTCCTCGTGGACAACAAGTTAAACATGAGCCAACAATGTGATGTGGCGGCAAAAAATGCCAATGGGATTTTGGCCTGCATCAATAGGAGCATAGTGTCTAGATCTAAGGAAGTAATGCTACCCCTCTATTCTGCTTTGGTTAGACCACATCTGGAATATTGTGTCCAATTCTGGGCACCACAATTCAAGAGAGATATTGACAAGCTGGAATGTGTCCAGAGGAGGGCGACTAAAATGATCAAGGGTCTGGAGAACAAGCCCTATGAGGAACGGCTTAGGGAACTGGGCATGTTTAGCCTGAAGAAGAGAAGGCTGAGAGGAGATATGATAGCCATGTATAAATATGTGAGAGGAAGCCACAGGGAGGAGGGAGCAAGCTTGTTTTCTGCTTCCTTGGAGACTAGGACACGGAACAATGGCTTCAAACTACAAGAGAGGAGATTCCATCTGAACATTAGGAAGAACTTCCTGACTGTGAGAGCCGTTCAGCAGTGGAACTCTCTGCCCCGGAGTGTGGTGGAGGCTCCTTCTTTGGAAGCATTTAAGCAGAGGCTGGATGGCCATCTGTTAGGGATGATTTGAATGCAATATTCCTGCTTCTTGGCAGGGGGTTGGACTGGATGGCCCATGAGGTCTCTTCCAACTCTTTGATTCTATGATTCTATGATTCTATGAAGAGTTGTAAGTTTTTCAGGCTGTATGGCCATGTTCCAGAAGCATTCTCTCCTGACATTTCACCTGCATCTATGCAGGTGAAACGTCAGGAGAGAATGCTTCTGGAACATAGCCATACATCCCGAAAAAACTTACAGCAACCCAGTGATTCCAGCCATGAAAATCTTTGACAATATTTGAAGAGTCATCAGACTCAGTCCTCTTCATTCTTTGTTTCTTGGACTCTCCTCTACACCTTTGATTTAAAAAGTGAATCTAATCAGAAGGACCAGGAGTCTTTATGAGTTAGAACTTGGAGAGCCTAGGCCTGAATCTGTGTCAACTTTTTTTTTATTTCTCATGTCAGGGCAGCCAGTCAATTATATTACATTTCTAACAGAACAAAGCAAACAAATAGAGAAAATACAAAATGTCACAAGCTTGGTAGTTGATTAAATGTCCTTTGACCAGTATCTGGCCACTTGTAGTGCTTCTGGTGTTGCTGCAAGAAGGTCCTCCATTGTGCATGTGGCTGGGCTCAGGTTGCATTGCAGCAGGTGGTCTGTGGTTTGCTCCTCTCCGCACTCGCATGTCGAGGATTCCACTTTGTAGCCCCATTTCTGAAGTTTGGCTCTGCATCTCGTGGTGCCAGAGCGCAGTCTGTTCAGCGCCTTCCAAGTCGCCCAGTCCTCTGTGTACCCCAAGGGGGAGTCTCTCATTTGGTATCAGCCATTGGTTGAGGTTCTGGGTTTGAGCCTGCCACTTTTGGACTCTCGCTTGCTGAGGTGTTCCAGCAAGTGTCTCTGTAGATCTTAGAAAACTATGTCTGGATTTAAGTCGTTGACGTGCTGGCTGATATCCAAACAGGGGATGACCTGAAAATGTCTCTGCCTTGGTCCTTTCACTATTGGCTGCCACTTCCCGGCGGATGTCAGGTGATGCGATACCGGCTAGACAGTGTAATTTCTCCAGTGGTGTAGGGCGCAGACACCCCGTGATAATGCGGCATGTCTCATTCAGAGCCGCATCCACAGTTTTAGTGTGGTGAGATGTGTTCCACACTGGGCATGCATACTCAGCAGCGGAGTAGCACAGCGCAAGGGCAGATGTCTTCACTGTATCTGGTTGTGATCCCCAGGTTGTGCCAGTCAGCTTTCGTATGATATTGTTTCTAGCACCCACTTTTTGCTTGATGTTCAGGCAATGCTTCTTGTAGGTAAGAGCGTGGTCCAGAGTGACTTCCAGGTATTTGGGTGCGCTGCAATGCTCCAGTGGGATTCCTTCCCAGGTGATCTTCAGAGCTCGGGATGCTTCTCTGTTCTTGAGATGAAAGGCACATGTCTGTGTTTTAGATGGGTTGGGGATCAGCTGGTTTTCCCTGTAATAGGCAGTAAGAGCACCTAGAGCTTCGGAAAGCTTCTGTTCTACCATCTCAAAGCTCCCTTCTTGAGCAGTAATGGCACGATCATCAGCATAGATGAAACTCTCTGTCCCTTCTAGCAGTGTCTGGTCATTTGTGTAGATGTTGAACATGGATGGAATAAGCACACTCCCCTGAGGTAGGTTGTTCTTCTGTTTCCGCCATCTGCTTCTCTGGCCCTGGAACTCAACAAAAAAGCTCCTGTTTTGTAGCAGGTTTCCTATGAGGCGGGTGAGGTGGTAGTCGTTGTGATATTATACATTTTTCTCAGGAGGAGGTGGTGGTTCACAGTATCATAGGCTGCTGACAGGTGTATGAAGACAGCTCCTGTAATCCGCCGCCTTTCAAAGCCATCTTCTATGTGCTGAGTCAGGTTCAACACTTGCGATGTGCAGCTTTTGCCTTTTCTGAAGCCAGCTTGCTGTGGGATCAGACATGGGTCTATTTTTTCCATAATTCTATGCAGAATAAGTCTCTCCAGAACTTTGTAGAGGTGGCACAACAGGGAGATTGGTCTGTAGCTTTTTGGGTTATTACGGTCTTTGCCTGGCTTCAAAATGGCGATGACTCTTGCTTTCCTCCAGATTTTGGGATCAAGCTGATCACAGGATGCAGTGCAGTTGTTCATCAGCTCCAGCAGCCAGCGCCTTGCTTTTGGGCCAAAGTTCTTGATTTGTTCCATCCATAGATCATCCAGGCCAGCTGCTTTGCTATTTTTACATTTATTGAGAGCCATGTCCAATTCAGTAGATGTAAAGGGTTCATGGAGGTTGTTGTTCTCAATCTCTGGTTGTCTGGCTATTGGTTTCTTTCCTACTTGATCTGCCTTTATGTTGGCATGGGTATTAGTTTGTGAGGGGTCATTGCTCAGCCGTCTCAGCAGCCTCCACGCCTTCTGGCTGCTCCTGCCCATGTCGACCTCTGTGATCAGCTTGATCCACTGTTCTTTCTTGGCTTCAGAGATGGAGGACACAATGCTCTGCGCTGCCTGAAGGGTTTGCTCACTAAATGGGTCTTCGTTGTGGAGCCTGTAATAGTTTTCCAACAAGGCAGCTGTTTCAGGAGTAATGCCCTGAAGGTAGTTGGTTCTGCAACCTCTCGGTATGGAGGCCCATGAGCAGGTTTTCACGATTTCAATAAAATGCTCATATTCCTCAGGGATTGGCGCAGCTGATGTGATCATGTCATCTAACATGTCTGAGAATTTAGTCCAATCTGCCTTTCTGAAGTTGAATCTTCATTTAAATCGAACTTCCTGAGGCCTTATAGTTGGGAACAGTTGGCATACTATTGGTCGGTGCTGTGTGTTTGGGATTGGTGGTCCCACTGATTTGGTGCATTGCTGTACGATGCTGTCGCTCACAAATAAGAGGTCTGGGTTATAACCTCAGTGCCATCTCCCGCTGTTGTAGGATGGTGGGAGCTTGCTATCATGGATGAGTGATAGTTTGTGCAGTTCAGACCAGGAGAGGACAGCCTCTTCATTTTTGTCCTCTTGGGCATAGCCCCATACGTGGCTATGGCTGTTGAAGTCACCAATTACTACCGCCCTTTGGTACCTATCAAAGTTCTCGGGGGAGGAGAAGCAGAACTCTTCATTTGGGGGCTTGTACACAGAGGTGATGGTGAATTTATTAAGCTCTACTGTTATAACCTTGATATTGTTTTCTTCAGTGTTGTGGGCACTGCTGACTTGGAGGCCTGGTTTGACAAAGACGGCGCTTCCATACTGCGCATATGATCTTTCCGCTAATAAGACCATTCCTGGAACTTTGGGTCGTTTGTGTTGTTCATCCCTGTGTGTTTCTTGGACACACAGCACATCGCATTTCTTATCTTGGCACAGTTCATAGAGCAGTTGTTCTTTGGCAGCTGACATGCCTTCGATGTTGATTGAGATTATTGTCATGGTTGGTCCTGAAAAGGATCGTTGGTTGTTTTGCTTGCTTGCATGCATGCTGGTTGCTTCTGGATTGAGAGAATCAGTCGTCTTTGAAGACGTTGCCCAGGGGACGCCCGGATGTCTTGCAATCTGGCGAGGAGGCTTCTCTCATGTCCCCTATGTCAACTAAAATAGATCTATTGGATCTATGGGAAACGCACACAAACACACATAAACATACATGTTTATGTGTGTGTATAGAGAGAGAATTTATCTGCTCTCTCTCTCTTTCTCTCTCTCTCTCTATATAATATGTATGTATGTATGTATGTATACACACACATACACATATAGTTTAATGAAGCTTCATTTACACTAACAAATAATGCAGTGTGGCTATTGTATTTGCCTGATGCATCCATGTAGTGCTTGCAAGCTAATGTGATTTAATATAGGGTTAACCTGGGGTAAACTGTGCCCTGAAAAAAAAAATTAGAACGGCCAAATCATGCTCCAGGATTTGAATCTTCTCCTGTGTTGGATCAATTGGGACAGCCCTCTTAAGGCAGCCCAGGGAGGTGAGGTAGCAGTCCCTTCCTACAATTTGCAGCCTCATCCCCCCACCCTGGAGAATAAAAGAAAAGTACCAGCTGCATGGTAGCTTCCTCCTTTTTTTTAGTTCTGAGCAATATGACTGGCAAAAGAACCTGAGAAGAGCACCCCCCACCCCCTGCTTTTTCCAAGTTCCTTAGTGGCTCGGTACCAGGAAAAGGAGGCTGCTACCATGTGGCAGGTGTTTTTTCTTTCTTCTCCTGGGGAAAATCAGAGATGTAGTGTTTGTGTGTGGAAACCAAGCCCATGCCCAGCCCTGCTGAACTGGCTTCAGTACTGCTGAACTGTTAGGCAGTACCCGCACCAAGGCAGCTCAAGACACCCATGTGTGGCCTCAATTGTGGCTCAGATCCAGTGCTTTTCATGCTAGTTTCAAGTCATACTATGCACCTGTGTGGAAGGGCCCTGAAATAAGCAATATGATTAAATTTCTGGTCAAATGCCCCAACTACAAAAAATGTACTATTTTCTCGTGTATTATAGAATGAAACTTAATAGCTATTCCCAACTAAGGCTGGATCTACATTTCCATATAATGCAGTTTGAATCTTGATTTTTCCCAAATCTTTATTTCCATTTTTGCCACAGTTTTAGGTAACATGTTTTCTTGTTTTGGCGTGTGAGCCTGTGGTAATCATAACACTGAAGATCCTTTGTATTATGGTCCCAATGTTCTTCTGTTTTATGCTTTCTGTAGTATTGAGCAAGACAGCAGGTGATTTTTCTGAACATTTTGTCAACAATCACAGCTATCTTACAAGACAAGATTCATCTTTTCTGAATCCATTCTTGTACATGCACAGGGCAACTGGAAATCCTTCTCTAATATTATGGATGTGGCTAGTGGGGTGGCAGAGCAAAATAAGGGCATTGCCTCCCAAGAAAAATTATGACCTTTCAGTTAAGTTTTTTCTTTGGGCCTCAATTTTTAGCATTTCAGTGAGTAAAACAATCAG